>NC_054372.1:121077737-121377737 GCF_017654675.1 Xenopus laevis | reverse complement strand
GCTACAGCTACTTGTTCTTTATCTGTCAGTCAATTTATGAAGCCATCTTGCCTGACACCCAGAGGGGATAAACCAGAACCATGGCAGTTGACATATAGTTGGATTTTGATTTGATCGGGACCTGGGGTTTTCCGGATAACAGATCTTTCCGTAATTTGGGTCTTCATGCTTTAAGTCTACTAGAAATTCATTTAAACATTAAATAAACCCAATAGTCTGGTTTTGCTTCCAATAAGGTTTAATTATAGCTTAGTTGGGATCAAGTACAAGCTACTGTTTTATTATTACAGAGAAAAATGAAATCATTTTTAAAAATTTGGATTATTTGGATAAAATGGAGTCTATGGGAGACAGCCATTCCATAATTCAGAGCTTTCTGGATATCGGGTTTCCGGATAAGGGATCCTATACCTGTATAATTAGGGCAATCCAAAATCCTGGAATTCTAGCCTGTCACGTGCCTTTACTGGATGTAGGAAGCACATCATTTATGATAAAGACTCAGGAAAACAGACGGCACTTCTGAGAATGGGGTTTATTGGGGTTCCTGCTGGAAAACCTTACGCGTTTCGGGAGTTATCCCTTAGTCATAGGGGTGTTTTCCTGAGTCTTTGTCGAATTCACAGTGGGGACACTGTTGGACTGTGCACCTGAATTGAGGGGGGAATGGTGAGCATGTGCGGTCCTTATTTCTTTTTCTACATCATTTATGATACAAAGGGGCAGATTTACTAAAGGGGAAAAGTGAGTAACGCTGGCATTGATTCGCCAGCTTTACCGCTTTCAGCAACTTCGCCGATTTACTAACAAACGCAGTCGCTAGCGAAAGAGACAGACGCTAGCGGTCATTTGCACTCTATCGCCAGGCAAATTTTCTCTCTGGCGAATGGACATTACTCCGCAAATTCGCTAAGATGCGGATTTTACTGAACGTTACCTCTCCAAACTTGCCTTCGCCAGCTCGGACCAGGCAAAGTGCAATGGAGTAAATAGATCTTCCTCAATCTTCTGTTACTTACATCATATTTTTAGTGGAAAAAGTTTCTAAGTCCCAAAACACTGGGTTCTTTTCCTTTTTTTGGGTAAACCGGTTCCCCTATACATTTTCTAACATATGGAACATAAACTATACAGTGGGCTCATGTGTAGGGCATTATAGCAACACTATTTAAGGTTCCCTGGACTTGTGTAATGTAATGTATTTGCTGCAACATATACGGCCATTCAACTTTATAATTTCCCGCGGTATGCAAATTAGCCTGAGCGAAGACCTCTAATGAAGTTGCGCTAGGCATAATTGAATGATGGCGGATCTTCTCATTGATTACAGAAGTAACGCTACCGAAAATTCACCAGCGTTCGGTGCCCTGGACTCACCTTCACATTTTAGTAAATTAGCGGTCTGAGCAAATTTTGACCTGGCGAAGTGTTGCGATGGCTGCGAAGCCGACGCTGGCGAATTTTCGCCGCTTAGTAAATTTACCCCACAGAACCATTTGTTGCAAGAAAGCATTAGCATCTAAAATGCTCCCAGATTTTTACCATTACATTTACAAACATTTACATGCGTTCAATAATATCTATTATATAATAATGTTATTAAAATGAACCACCAGTAGTGGTAAAAAGTGCAATTAGAAGTATACGTGGTCTGAGGCATGTGCACCTTGACCTCATGACACATTTGGTGAGTTTTATTCTCCTTACACTGGTTATAAGTATAAGTATATAAGGTATGCTACTTTGCTACACCAAAATGTGTCAAAAAGTATAGTCACTAATATTTATATCTAAAATATATATTTTTTAAAGATTTCTTATCTTTTATGAATCTCCCACATAAATAGTTAAAAATATAGGACAAAAACCTTGCATACATTCCATCAGTTTGGATTACTTTAGTGCTTATTTTTTCATTGCTTGTACATACTGCAGAGTAAATTATGAAAAAATAATTCACATAAAGCATCTGAGTAGTGCCTTAATAATTAATGTTGCCTGCTGTTAACAGGAACTAGATAGTGAAACTGAAGTGAAGAGAACTGCACAGGCTTCATATATATTTTAAACACAGAACACTCTCACCAAGGAAAAACGAAGAAGATGGATTTGGTGGGGTGCATATTTCAATATATGAAGTTGTTAACAAAAATGAACTGCCATCATAGATACATCTTGAAAGCATGATGTGTAACTCATTCATCCCCAGAACATAGGATGCATTGTGATGGTGCATCAACATCAACAGGTATGGGATCAGTTTTCTGGAAACCCTTTATCCAGAAAGTTCCCTTTATCCCTAACGTTACTTCGGCAGTGCGAGCATTTTAAAGCGAAGATGCGCTAGCATTCATTTCTGCCTAGTGAAAATTGACTAGTGATCTTGCGCTCAGGTCAATTTGAATACGGCGGGTAACTTAAAGTTGTATGGAGGTCTTTATTTTAAATGTTGCTGCAAATGGTTTAAGTTAGCGGTTTATATTACACATGTCCAGGGAACCTTAATAAAGGCAAGAGAGTTAATTTTTTCCCCAAAAAAAAGTTTGTTAGGACTTCTGCAGGCAATCAGGCTGAAAAAAGGAAAAGAAGCCAGAGTTTTTTGAGCTTTGATGCATTTGCGAACTAGCCTCCTTTCGATACATCGAAAAGTCGACCTGGCCATAGAGTGTGAATGACTGCTAGCTATAGTCCCGTTCAATAGCGTCTGCTGGCACCTATACTGGCGAATTATCGGTAGCGTTAACCACTTTGCGCCTTACTAAATCTGCCCCTTAGTGAGTACACAATGGAACTGAACAGCAATTCATAAAACATACATTTAGGGATGCCTGAGGATGAATCCTGTAAAGTCACAGCATTGTCTTGTGTGAATTTTATAGCTAATATAGCTCTAACATACTAATCTAATCTATTTTGGCCAGGTGTTAAAGGTACCACTAGATTTGTTTCAGGAGAGTGCTGATTTGTGTGGCATTCTTACAACAACGTTGAGCATTGTAGGTGTATGGACCCGCTCATAGGATTCTCACTTTCTAAGAGACCTTATTCAGCCACAATCTCTTTCCATAAAAGCAAAATGAGTGTTTTACAATTAAAACTGCCATTATTTATGCTATATACAGGAAGAGAGTGAACATTTTAAGCTATACCAATGTGCTGAGCAGACAGGAACTCCAAAGCATGTCCTGCAAAGAGGTAACTTTAGTAACATAGTTTCATAGCTACGTAGAATGCAAGTTCAGTCAACAACCAAACAAAACCCACAACAGCCCTGGTACCAGCTTATCACATTAAAAATAAATTCCTTAGTCTAAACTGCCAACTGAATATTGCAGCTCCCTGAATCATCTGCCATAAAACTGGTTTGGAAGCTATAAACGTGTAAAAGATTAAATCTGGACTGTACTGTTCTTATTCTTTTTCTACATGTCAAGGTTCTTTAATGTTTACACTTCCCAGTGTCATAAGCCAATATGGTAAAACAAACTACAGTCTATGTATAAGAATGGTAGGAGACATCCTTAAGTATTAGTACAGTACTCATTATGAGGTGAATGGAATAAATGTGCCAAGTTTGCACCATACTAAATAATCTATTAGAATCACTAATTAAATTCTAACAATAAACCAGGGAATATTGGGGCAAACTATGTATAGGTGAATATTGCTATTTGCATTTACTCATGTATGTTGGAATTACAATATACTAGCTACACCTGAAATTTTCTTTATACACAATTCCCCATCATTAAGAAAAAGAGCAAACTGCACATTTTATTTCAGTACAGCTTGGGTAAAAAACCTACCGAATTGTTCATCCTTCACTTTACCATTTTAATTTTCTCTGGACTGCTGGGCCAAGCTTCACTGTGGCTTTTAAAGAAGCTATAACACAATTAGTTGTCTACATGAGATGATAGAGAAGCTTCAATCACCCTCCAGGTGATGCTTAATAACAACTTATGTAGGGAGAGAAGACAAAAGGAAGTTAAATACTTTCCATTTGACAATTGTGAATAGAAAATAAAATAAGTTATACATGGGTGTTTGTGAGGAGGCAATATCACATGCATTGAGCACAGCTCAGTCTCTGGCAAAGGACCAAGTTAATGAATGGCCTGGATAACACCAGAAGGCATATAGACGTGTTAAAGAACTCAGATTCATGACAGTAATGTAGAATGACCATATTTCTCCTTCACGGAAAGCTGACTAAGTAAAATAAATGAAACTTTGCTTCATACAGTTTTCTATGTTTTATACCATTTAGGAACTGACAACATGTGCTTTACATTCAGCATTATTATACAATAATCTCTATCCACTCCATGTGTACACACCAATTATATAGCCAATGTTTGAGGGTTACATTGATCACATTCTGTGTTATTGTTGGCACATAATAAAGATATTAAACCACTAAACCACTTAAAAGTGGGGGAAAAAACCTTAAGCTTTGGCTTGTTTATATGCACTCAATGCCACAATGATAATGCCCTTTGATTGGCTCTATTAATCTGCTTTACATTTTAACCTCTGCCATTTCAAGTCAGCTATTTCCTTGTTAACAGAGAAATGACTAGAATCTTACAAAATGGCCTGCTGTTCTGAGAATGGCACATGAGACCTGTGTCCCAGCTCTTGCTAAATTCTTAGAAAAGAACAAGGGAACTCAAAATGTTATCCATCCTCTCCTGACATTATGCATTACATACTCTGATTTTGTTTTGTAAGGTATGTTTCTGCAATGACAAAAATATGGAAAAGAACATGTTCAACGCCCAGTAATTTGATTTAATCAGTAAATATGCAGTATATGTGTGGTTCTGTCAGTGTGCACACAAACGACTGCAGATTTAAGCATATCCATTGCTTTTTAAGATCTGCTTTCTTTAAAGAAAGCTGTTCACTGCTTAGCCCTTTTACTCCACTTTTCTTCTAGCCTTTGTAGATAATACCATTGCTTAGACTTTCAGCCCTTCAAAATGACAGCCATTTTTCATAAGCGTACAGTGCAGACAGAAAAAAGGAACTTTGTGTCAAAGAACAAAAAAGACCAGGTTCTTTGGCCTGATGTTCAGGTTACCTAAAATAACAGTAGATAACAGGAGAGGAAGCTCAAATATTATTTGAGGTGGTCAAAGTGTATTTATTGCTTTGATGTTTTCCAAGGCTTCAAATCTTTCATTTGTGTGGTTTTCTAACGGAAATCGCTTCAACTCTGGGGAAGTGGAAAAAAAAGTATATTCTATCTGAAGAACTTGAAAAGAGCACATAAGAGACTGTAGCTATACACATCCAGTATTGGCCATGTGCAGAAGATATTGTCTAATGAAAATGTGCTTGATAGGAATTGTTTCTACCAAACATATCAGACTTTTGCGATTAGCAATGCAGAGGGATGCAAGTTTCTATACTAATAACTTCTTCCAATTTATTTTCTCAGTTTATTGTAAAGACTAGAAAGGGTTTGGTAAAATTGCTAAAACTGTAAAATATCACTTTATCTACATGGTAAAATATAATGATTGTTATTGGGAAATAACTAAGGAATGTCATAACTTTATAAGGCATGAGGCCATTGTGAAGGAATCCTATAACAATATAAAGGAATGACACCACAAGCGAAGTGATTTTGTTCATGGAAATTCAAGCAATGTTGCTATATGTGTTCACCACTTTGGTGGATACGTATAGCAACATCTCTATGCAATAGTTATAAATGAAAACATCACTAGGGACTATTTGTGAAATTATTTTTTACATAAATTATTACCTTATTCATATAAATGTATGAAATACTGCATAGTACTTAGAGATGGCCATACACAGCCAGTAGGGATGTCGCGGACTGTTCGCCGGTGAACTTGTTCGCGCGAACATCGGCTGTTCGCGTCCGCCGCAAGTTCGCGAACGTCGCGCGACGTTCACCAATAGGCGTTCGCGTCAAAATCGTTCGACCATTCGACCATTCGATCGCTAAAATCGAAGGATTTTCGTTCGAATCGAACGATCGAAGCCATTGGATTGAATGAAATCATTCGATCGAATGGCTTCGATCGTTCGATTCGAACGAAAATCCTTCGATCGAACGATTAAAATCCTTCGATCGTTCGAATCGAACGATTAAAATCCTTCGATCGTTCGAATCGAATGATTTTCGGATGTTCGAAGTTCGCGAACTGTTCGCGAACTGTTCGCATTTTTGCCGGTGTTCGCGAACGGCGTTCGCGAACACATTATCGGCGGTTCGCTACATCCCTAACAGCCAGACCTTTGGTCTCTATCTTCACACCAGTTATAAGTATTCATGTTTGTTGAATGCAGTATGTTCCTTTAAACAAGTCCAAGGTTAGGTGCATTAATCTGCAGTATCTACTTTCTATTCATATCACTAATTTTAATCAAATTTGTACAATTTGATTAACATCAGAGCATTGCCACTGAAAATAGCATTCACATTTCAAAATGCAAAAAAGCACCAATTCCCATTTTATTGAGATTTGTTTATCAAAGAATAATGCTCTAAGATTTTTTTTAGCTGTTTCCATGCACGACTAAACATGTTTTTTTACATTAAGGATTTTCTTAGGAAACCTGAAGATTTTATGTTTCAAAGGTTGCAGATTTCCTTCTTTGTCTCTGATGGTGTAGCTTGCTTTAAACATCACAACAGAACCATTTTACTTTAGTTATTCATGTGGAACACATTCCAATGCCAGCTCTCTCCTGCTGCACAGCAAACAGGCAACTACAAATAAATATGACTTAAAGGAAGTGTTCAGTGTAAAAATAAAAACTGGGTAAATATATAGGCTGTGCAGAATAAAACATTTTCTAATATAGTTAGTTAGACAAAAATGTAATGTATAAAGGCTGGAGTGACTGGATGTGTAACATAATAGCCAGAACACTACTTCCTGCTTTGCAGCTCTCTTGGTTTCCACTGATTGGTTTTCAGGCAGTAACTATTCAGTGACTTGAGGGGGGTCACATGGATCATAACTGTTTGCTTTTGAATCTGAGCTGAATGCTGAGGATCAATTGCAAACTCACTGAACAGTTATATCCCATGTGGCCCCCCTTCAAGTCACTGACTTACTCAGAGTTAGAGAGCTGAAGAGCAGGAAGTAGTGTTCTGTTCTCTTATGTTAGACATTGAGTCACTCCAGTCTTTATACATAAAGTTTTTGGCTAACTAGCTATATTAGAAACATTTTTTTATTTTGCACAACCTATCTATTTAGCCAGTTTTTATGTTTATACTGAACTGTTCCTTTAAATGAGAAGGAAAGCTACGGAGGCATTTTATTGCCAATAGATTAGCTGCAATAGTGCAAGCTAAAATGCTATATTTATTCTGTAGAATAGAATGTTTTACCATACCTGAGTAAAAAGCTCTAGAAACTCTCTGTTTGTTTAGGATAGGAGCTGCAGTATTAACCTGGTGTGACAACACTTCCTGCCTGAGTCTCTCCCTGCTCTGGGCTCAGATTACAGTAGAGAAGGGGGGGAAGAGGAGCAAACTGAGCATGCTCTTGCCCAGGGCAATGAGGTTTAAGCTGAAGGCAGGAAGTCTGATACAGAAGCCCATGAGTACACAATAGAAGGGGGACTCAGAGCAGCACTGCTTTGGGGGTTTACTGGTATATTTAGATGGACCTTTCTGATAAGGCTTACTTAGTTTTAACCTTCCCTTCTCCTTTAAGCTATTATTTTCCCCAACTTTACATATAGTGCCTTTAAGCTTGTGGTTGCTCCAACACCCCCTTTGTGATTTACTGTTCCATGCAACTGGAGTCTTTTTTATTTAAACATTATCATGCTTTTTGTATATCAAATAACATTACATATAACCTTTAGTAAAAATAAATAAAGCTTCCTTTGTAAGTACTAATCCCATAACATACAAAGTACAAAAAAAATAGGCTTATTACAGTAATACCTTCATTTATAACACATTGGTATTCTTTTGTTATGTAACTGCAATTTCAACCTATAATCATAACTTAGAAGTAAAAGCATAATGCCGGATTTTTGCTGGAAATTGTTCAGTAATTTCCATCAAATCATGCAGTGAAAATTGAACATGGCAAATGTGCTAGTTTTAATAAGATTTTCTTCTATGGCAAAAGAAAATGGCTACAACAACTAAATCTCTCCACAGATCTGAAATCTATATTCCAATATCATAAGGCCTTGTGAAGTTGAATGTGGCCTTTATTTATCTTGTTTGTTACTAGTGGGTGATATGATTTTACAGTTGGCAAAGTTACTGATTTACAGAATTAATAGATTTTCACTATAATGGGTCAATAGACTATACTTACTAGCAGGTATGCTTTACACACACACACACACACACACACACGTATTTCTTGTATTCCCTCTCAGCCAACCTATGTAAGCAGCTGCCACCCCTCATACTCAGTTCCCATTGTCATATATTAAACAGATATTCAACAATCTCCAATTTATGATCTAGGCCATCACACTCTCTCAGTTCCTCCTGCTCCCACCACTATGTTGAGACCATAATGAAAGAAATAATAGTTTAAATCCTAAACTTTGGAGCTGCAAAACAATATAACTACAACAACAACAATATAACTATAACACAACAAAAGGAGGAAAACATTGCATATATTTTGCTAAAGCATTCCCAGAAATGAGCTCTATTGCTGTTTATGTTGCCGTGCGTCTATCCTAGCAATGGCATACATGTTTAAAAAACCAGAAATAGCTATTTAGTAACACTGCTTTTTATATAAAAACTTGAGAGGGGTTGGAGATGAGCTTTGTGTAGAAGATTGCTATGGTGTGTCGGGCCTTTCATTAAAATATGACCTTCTTGGTCTAATATATAATTCACATGCATTAAGACACTGCAAATGTATTATGGCTTCATATATTTTTTAAGGTTGTTAAAGAAAATTTTCAATTCTATAAACAATAAAATGCTCAGGTTGTTAAGTCCCGGATAATTCTTCCCTAATACAGTGTTAGTGATTTCATATAAATGAACATAAAAATATCCTTGCAGGAGTACAAAGAAACATTAGCTACTTTTATTATGTCATTAATAGAGAAACACATTTGATGGTGTCGTATGCAAAATGTTTTCTAAATTTACAGCTCCTTCTGTAGCTCACAGCACTAAAACTATCATTTAGTAATTGTAAAGAGTAACAGGGAAACAATAACTATCATCAAGTGTAGAGCAAACAACATTAGCATAGAACCATGAATAGTTAATTGTAAAATGTAACAGTGTAAAACCAGATCATGATTTACAGAAAAACTCACTATTCTTAAAATAATATAGGTTTAATGTGTAAGAAAATATTAATTATGATGTGGTTTGATATAAGGGTGCAGTTAGCATGCCCATAGAAAATCCTCTTTTGGCTGTTCTGTGAACAGAAAAGTATTATATATTTTGTAATACTGAAGGTGAATTGGAAGGACAGATAGGGTCAAAGCTGACAAGTGCTGCTCCCAACTGGGAATTTATATGCCACTTCACCCCGAGGCCCCCATATAAAATAAAGATAACGTTTTGCTCTGCTGTAAATCTGCATAGAAATCTCTGTTACCTCTGAAGTGGCAAAAGTTTCTCAGCAGTATAACCACAGCGGAACCACAAAAGCTTTGCACCTTGATAACTTCATTAGAAAACAGTATAGTCCCCCATAAATAGCAATGCCCCATTAAGGTCTTCCTACATACAGTTTTAATAATGAATATAATGATATAATGAATTCATGTGCATATCGATTTATTAATTATTATGTTGATTATAGCTGTATAACAAGTTCTACAGAAACATGTAAATTGTCTCCCGGCCAACAGAGGTCTGTGTTCCTTGAATTTTCTGAAGGCCTTTATTTCTTCTTATAAAACTGAAGCATAATGCTTGGATGTAAGAAGGCAAAGTAGTGCACAATATTTTGGAGACAAAGCCCTCCTAGGTGTAACTAAATTTATTATGCACTCTTTTGATTCCTTTAACAATAAATATAGGCTCCAAGCCTTGATCACTTCTTCAAGCAACGTCACTTGCTGGACCCTGAACTCCATATATCCATGAAGCCGCTGATCACACTAATACCTTTTTAGTATCCAAAAGATTTTTTAAACACATTTTTTTACAGAAGTTTACCCTTATTTAGCCAAGCCCTTGTTCATGATACACTATGAGACTTTTTCATCTTCCATTTTAATAATAAGAATAGCTTGCATTTAATTATAAACAATGCATAAAGACATGGAATCATACATTGTAGAAGCTACTTGTCCTTTACATCGTTCTCAGAATTTTGCTTTATTTCTTCCAAATGATGAAACATGCTGAATGCACTTCTTTACTGTGGTGACTCTAATAAAAGGCATAGTTTAAAAAGACATGCTTAATTTATACCTTAGGCTTCATAACCTCAGGTTATAACTGTATATTTATGGGTGAATTAACTTGGGTGATTCCTAGGGGGAAAACATGAATAAAAGGTCACTTTGAATATTATTTGTTGTTGCTGACCTTTTTCTTTTAAAAGGATTCATCGCAAATGTTCTGTATTTTTTCATTATCTAATCTGTACCATTACTGTGCTGGACAGTGTTCTATTAAGATAGAACAAACAAGGGTTACAGATACAATAGGATTAGAGGGCCCTACAAATTAGAGTTTGCAAACTAAAAGTTAGGGTACAATTGAGACATTAGGATTTTAGAAACAATTTTCTGATTTATGATACAGCAATGATTGATTAATTAGGGTACATCGAATAAGCTTCTTTAGTCACAGGTATTGGATGCGAAACTCGGTATTCAGAAAGCTCCAAATTACGGAAAGGGCATCTCCCAAAGACTCCATTTTATCCAATTAATCCTCATTTAAAAAAAATGATTTGTACTTGATACAAACTAAAATATAATTAATTCTTATTGGAAGCAAACCAGACTATTAGCTTTATTTAATGTTTACATGATTTTCTACTAGACTTAAGGTGTGAAGATCCAAATTATGGAAAAACTGGAAAACCCATGTCCACAGCATTCTGGATAACAGGTCCCATACCTGCATTACATATCATATGCACTTAATCATATGTACATTGCCCTTGTTGGACAAACTTGCCCATCTATAGTGTACCTGGCAGCTCTGCAGAGTTGAGAATATAAGCACTTTAGCTACACTGCTCTTATGGAAAGAAGCATATAATATGCTTTATCTGTATTTTTCCATTTTGAAGGTCACTGCCTGTTTTTTTAGTGTTTGTAGAAACCTTATTATTTTTTTTCCCTTTTCAGATGATACCTGTATTACAGAAAGTGCATTTACAGGATGTCTGTTATAAAAATTTACGTGTGACAACTAATAGAATTTATAAAAAAAAGTCCTAAAGCTTTTACTTCACTTGTCAATTGGTGGAAGACAACTTTAAGCCTTTAAAAATTGTAAAGCTTCTTTAGTGACAAAGTATATATATATATATATATATATATATATATATATATACTGTATATATTACACAAAAGCTATGAATATCTTGTAAAAAAAAAACTTGGAATGTGTAAAGTACATAAAAAGAGGAAAATTTACCCTGCTTTTACCCACAATACACCTGGCCAACCCTTTCTAGCATCAGTGCTGTCAGATACAACTCTATGCTGTTCATGAAAGAAGCACTTTACTGCCTGCTCAAGGCAGTCATTAAGTACAGGGATCCCTTGCTGAGTGAATGCTGTGTTCTGTGCCTTGTTCCAGATTTGTGATATGGCTAGCCAGAAATGCTTAGTACTTACTTCTTGTACCAAGCCCTTGTATATAAACTCTTGATAAGTCTTCAAAAATTAAGACACAAAAGACAAAGAAAGAAAACAAGGGAAAAGAAAAATATACTAAATAAATAAAAAGCAAGAAAAGAAAGTAAGTGAAGTGATTAGTAAGAGATTTTAAAAGTCCTGGTGGGCCCCTGGCCACCCATAATGACATTGAATGGAAAATGGAAGGAAACTTGGAGTTGTTGGCTGTCTAGCACCCATCAGTATCTCCATGTTGGTAAGTCAACTCTACTGTGTTTCTTGGAAGAGGACAGCACCCGACTTTTGCATAAAGAACAATCAAATATGTAATGGTTATTTCTTTATCTCCTGTATTACTAAAGTAAACATGTTTGAAGACACTATCTATGTGTTTTCTGTGAATGCAAGGAGAGCTCTTGAATAAAAATACTATTGAAATGACTCATAATGTAAAATATCTGTGTATAAAAGGAGTCTATGCAGTAGATGAACAAAGAGTAAAGCACAAAGGTTTCATTAATGCTGGCAAAATGCAGAATAACGCTGTCCTAGTTTACTATTGAAAATACATTCATTAACTACCGTAAGTAAAGAAAATCACTTCAGGTTATAACAAAGGCATTTCTAATTTTTCACAGAAATGAGTCTTCTGAAAAAATGTTCAACACATAATTAATCCCGAGCAGTTATATCTGTTATCGATCATGACAGTATATTGTGCAACGTGATGCCGGAGCTGACATGCTAGAAATTTTACCCAGCACTTGTAAAAGCCTGTGAAAAGGTGTGATCTAAAAAGTGAATATTACCATTCAAACAAGTATAGATTAACAAGCAAAGAAAATGTAGATAAGAAAAATATACTATCACGAGCCGGCTGCTTGCTTAGTTGCGTGTTCGGTGTATCAGTATATACACGTTACGCCCATAAGGATCTGTGTAAGGTTCAAAATCGAGTAATTATATTGCAAGCAGCTTCCCCTAGGCAATATTGCTAATGGAGTTAAAGTTAAAATATCCACTATTACGCTGCAATAGTTATGTAACTTGACAGAATGTCTGAAAGTACTTACTTTTCTTTTTATCCACACAAGGTCTCATCAATAATAAATGGAAAAACAAATTGATTGGATTGCTCTGTGATGCAGTTTAAAGAAGATCAGGATCAGCCATAGAGAAACTTTTTTTTTAAATAAAAATAAAAAGCTCGGCTCAAGCAAGGTAAACTGTGCCTTATTTACTGTCATAAATACTACTTCCTTTATAATACTATTAATACGTTCTAATTACTATCCTACCTATCTCACCATCCTGGTAAGCTTTTTTATTTTTTGTAAAAAAAGTTGTTTTATATAAAACCTAATCAAATTGCAATCTGCCCCTCATTATTACACATTACATAGATGTGTAAAGAATTTTGGATTTTCTTTAAATTAAAATGATGCAAAATTATTTAGATGGCCTTTATAGATCCATCTCCAGAGGAAATGATAGAAATATATAATACAGGTATGGGACCTGTTATCCAGAATGCTCGGGACCTGGGGTTTTCTGGATAACGGATCTTTCCGTAATTTGGGTCTTCATGCCTTAAGTCTACTAGAAATTAATTTAAACATTAAATAAACCCAATAGGCTGGTTTTGCTCCCAATAAGGATTAATTATATCTTAGTTAGGATCAAGTACAAGCTACTGTTTTATTATTACAGAGAAAAAGGAAATCATTTCTAAAAATTTGGATTATTTGGATAAAATGGAGTCTATGGGAGACAGCCATTCCATAATTCTGAGCATTCTGGATATCGGGTTTCCGGATAAGGGATCCTATACCTGTACAGATATGGGACCTGTTATCCATAATGCTTGGGACCTGGGGTTTTTCAGATAATGGATCTTTCTGTAATTTGGATCTTCAAACCTTAAGTCTACTAGAAAATCATGTAAATCAAATAAACCCAATTATTTTGCTTCCAAAAAGATTAATTATATCTAAGTTGGGGTCAAGTACAAGCTACTGTTTTATTATTACAGAGAAAAAGGAAATTTTTTTTTTACATTTGGATTATTTCATGTTAATGGAGTCTATGGGAGATGGCCTTTCCGTAATTCTGAGCTTTGTGGATAATGGGTTTTCTGATAATGGATCCCATACCTGTATTGGCAAATTAACATGAATTTGGTTGAAATAATCCACATGCAACTTTACATCACCTCCTGTGTTTGTAGTACATTGATTACACTGTCATTAGGTGAAGTCCCTGTGTGCTGCTCTGAGATCTACCAGGGGCTCTAGTTGGCAATATATGCATTTATTTTCTCGTTGAGTCTGTCTTCCTTAATGGATTAAATGCATCATTTATACATATTAAGTTTGCATTAGTACTGTAATGTTGGTGGATTATTGTGTAATTTAATGCCCTTTCTGATGTCATGCACTGTAAACTGTGATATTGTTAGCAAGAATGAACAAAACATTATTATGGACCAATAGGGGTGGATTAAGTTCTTAGGTGTAAATGTTCTAAAGTTTTTATGATTTATTCATAATCACAGCAATGCAATAATCTACCTTTCTATTGTTAAATCTTACTTAATTGCGGGAAGAATAAATTCAAGTATATACTTTAGTTACATGGTTAAGTCATGATTAACTCATCCCAGCACCCCTGAGCTCCTAAATGTTAAGGGTTAATTCAGAAGTGTTTAAGTTTACAGTAGGTACCCATACCAGCTGCCAATTTTATTGGTTCTCGGAACAATTGAAGATAAAGCTGAGTGAAGAGTAGATAGGGCTATTAATGTATATTATAAACTTTTCTCAGTGACATACTAGTTGCTTTAATGACTCTTGGTTGACATCTTTGACATCTCTTTCCAGTTTAGATAATCTGCTGCAGAATTATCAACCTTCAAGGTTCATATTGCCATGCATAAAATCTTAAAAGCACAATAGAATTTACAAGCAGTTATTAATCATCTGCACTTAGCATCATACACTTTTGTTATAGACTACATAATTTCTTACTGGCTGTATGTATCACTCTTTATTTGTAAACAGAATGCTTTGTACAATATTCTTATTTAGCATTAGTTGCTGAGTAAATATAAATTTGCAGATTACATATGGTACCATGTGTACCATACCATGCATCTAAAAAGTTCACATTTCTGATGTCTTTAATTTATTTTATAATTACATTAATTCATCATGGAAAAGTACCTTGGAGTCCTTGTAGATAATAAACTTGACTGTAGCAAGCAATGCCAGTCAGCAGCATCAAGGGCAAATAAGGTCTTGAGCTGTATTAAAAGGGGCATAGAGGGGGTGGGGCTCATACTTCCACTTTACAGAGCACTGGTAAGGCCCCATCTAGAATATGCCATACAGTTTTGGTCTCCATTGCTCAAACAGGACATTATTGTATTAGAGAGGGTACAGAGAAGGACAACTAAGCTGGTAAAAGGTATTGAAAATCTTAGCTATGAGGAAAAACTGGCCAAGTTGGGGATGTTCACGCTGGAGAAGAGGCGCTTAAGGGGTGATATGATAACTATATATAAATATATATGGGTCTCACATAATAATCTCTCTTTATTTACCAGTAGGTCTTTTCAGCTGACGCAAAGTCACCCATTCCAATTAGAAAAAAGGAAGTTCTGTCTAAATATTTGGAAGGGGTTTTTTACAGTGAGAGCTGTGAAGATGTGGAATTCTCTCCCTGAATCAGTTGTACAGGCTGATACATTAGATAGCTTTAAGAAGGGGTTGGATAGCTTTTTAGCAAGTGAGGGAATACAGGGTTATGGGAAATAGCTCATAGTACAAGTTGATCCAGGGACAAGTCCGATTCAGGGTCGGACTGGGGGGCCTGGGGCCCACCGGGACTGCTGTCCAGGGCCCCCCAGTCCCCCAGCCCCCGCCTCCCCTTGCTGCAGGGCCCCTGCCTCCCCTTGCTGCGGCACCAGCGCCGCGCTCCCCTTTGCCGTTGTCCCATGCCGGCGCGCATGCGCAGACGGCACCCGTGCCGACGAGAATGCGCAGACAGCGCATCGCGCGGCTACGTTTTTTTTTTTTTTAACTATTACGATTGGGGGTCTGGCCCGGCGGGGCCCCTTGAAGGTCGGGGCCCACCGGGTATTTTCCCGGTGTCCCGCCGGGCCAGTCCGACACTGGTCCGATTGCCATCTTGGAGTTAGGAAGAAATTCTTTCCCCCTCTGAAGTAATTTGGAGAGACTTCAAATGTTTTTTTGGGATCAACTAGCAGTTAGGCAGGTTATACAGTATATAGGCTTAAAAGGTTTAAAGGAATTGTATAGTTAGTTAGGCAAAAATGTAATATATAAAGGCTGGAGTGATTTGATGTATAACATGTCTGTCAGAACACTACTTCCTGCTTTTTAGCTCTCTTGGTTTACACTGACTGGTTACCCTGGCTACCAGGCAGTAACCAAACAGAGACTTGAGGGGGGGGGGAACATGGGTCATATCTGTTGCTTTTGAATCTGAGCTGAATGCTGAGGGTCAATTACAAACTCACTGAACAGAAATGTACCATGTGGCCCCCCTTCAAGTCGCTGACTAGCTCAGAGTTATAGAGCTGAAAAGCAGGAAGTTGGATTCTGGTTGTTTTATTAGACATCTGTTCACTCCAGCCTTTATACTGTACATTACATTTTTGCCTAACTAACTACCGGTAAATTAGAAACATTTTTTATTTTGCACAGCCTATCTATTTACACAGTTTTTGTTTTGACACTGAACTGTTCCTTTAACTTGATGAACGTGTGTCTTTTTTCAACCTAATTTACTATGAAGGCAATAATTACAATAATAGTATTTCCTTTTGTGTCCTATTTGGAGCAACTTTTCATCTTTTACTTTTTGGCATTTTCTCTGTAATGACACAGCTCCTTGTAATTCATGGTATCTATGCTAGGATAAATCCATGTTTTTTTTTTTTAAATCTCAGGTCCCGCTAATGCAGATAATAGATCCCATTCATTTAATAACAGTAATCCAAGTGAAATATTTGCAGCCATAATGTTATGGTAACTCTCTCTACATTCAAATCTGTAATGGGTTTGGAGAGAAACCCTAGTGAAGTCAGGGGATGTGTCAACTATTATGTTTTGATCATTCTGCCTGTGGACCAAACAGACACAGATTTTGTTTAATTTAGAGCTGCTACATATGTTACTTCCTTTTTTTCCAATATCCCATCCACCTGCATAAAATGGGTTTAAGCAGATTCAATGTTCCTTTTGGACAGGCTGTCTGCTATTCAGTGGGATCGGAGTATGATCTGTTGACTTTGACCACCCAGAGATGCCATTTATAACTGTTTGGGTAGTAGGATCAAAATTGGTCAAACTGCCCAACTAAAGAATTTAAAAGAGCTTATTTTAATGTAGTCAACGTGTAGCCTGATTGGGTTTAAAGACATTTATCATTACAATAGACAATCTAACCATTATATTTTCTTTGGTGGAAGAGACAGGGATTGGTATAGATGAAACAAATCTCAGGGGATACAATATCAGATATAGATATCGTTTTAAAAACACCCATCTCCTTGTGTGTATCTCCTGGGACTTTTATTCATTCAGAGATGAGTTATTCAAGATGAGGACTAGGAAGCCAAATACAATGTAGCCTGTTGGGTACTTCCTTCCTCCAGTACACATCAGCACTAAATGAACAAAACATTCTAAAATTGGTAATAATGGTTGAGGAACTGTATACTTTACATGAACTTTGATCCCACCTCTTATATTTGAGTTTTTGTTAATAGCACAATAAAATACTTATGCTTAATCACAGCTGGGATATGGTCCAACCTTTCACTAGATGTGCTATGAGTATTATTGTCCCGACACACACAGCTAGACATCTTAAGTCTATAACTAAAACTGCCATTAAAAAAAAATGTATGTGGAACACTAACTGGTTCAGTCTTTCATGTACAGTATTCTTTTAATGCCATGTAAATAATGAATTCCATGGGTTTGTTTGTTTTTTTGCACGGAATTTAGCCCAATGACAAGTACACATATGTACATACATATGATGTGACACTTTAAGGGGGTTATTTATTAAGGTCCAAATTTTTTCGGAGAAAAAAAAAACTTTTTGGGAATTATTTAGCCGATGGTGTTAAAAGTCAGATGAAAAAAGTACTCCAACTCAGACCTACCGAGAACATGTAAACGTCAGATGTCCTGTTAACAATTAGAAGACTTTCTGAGTTGAGCAGGGTTTTCCAAAACAATTGTAGCCTTTGCATCGATTTTACGAAAAAATTTAGGTTTCAAGAGCCAAATCTGAAAAACTAGTGGGATTCTTATTTTTTTTACGATTTCATCATGACTTTTTCCGCACAAGAAAAATGTATTTATAAATAGGGGGGGGGGAGTCTGTGTGGATTTGGTCGGAATAGTTTTCATAAAATAGTGAGAACTTTTCTGATTTTGATTAATAATCCCCTTAATGTTCACATAACACAGTTCATTGAAAAATGCATCAATTTGTCTTCAGGGACATTTAAATGACTTAATAGGCTTCATCTATACTGTCTACTGACACACCACTGAGTTAAAAGTAAATCATTGTGTCATTGTTGGCACATTTTCTGCTGCCTTGAATTCCCTGATTATTAAAGTCGTTTCTTTGGCACCGGATGAGTTAATATCTTTGCAACTGCTTATTTATTTCTTTATTTCCATGCTTCAAGAGCACTCAAGGACAAACCCAAAGCTTCTAGCTTCATTTCTTGTTTTATCTCATGCCTCTCCCAACCGTTACATTGGTAAAGGGATTTGCTTGTAAAGCATTAATACTCTTCTCATTAAAGTAAGAAAAACAATCAGACTTTTCATCACACACACTCATCCTTTAACCCCTTGGTTGGTGGAGCTACACCAGGCAGTTTTAGGTGCTCTAACGGATATACTAATGAGTTAAATTCAACATTAGTAAAAGTCTGAGTTTTACAAAAATACTTTCCTCCTTTGCAAAGCAGCATATAAGTCATTAGCACAATCTTGCTAATTGAATTTGATTTAGTGTCAACACTGTCATGGTCACATAGAAGCACACCAATAAAATTTCAGTCTGGCTTGCTGTGATCATTAAACCCAGTTATCTAACAACAGGAGCTCGGCCTCTGTGCTGTAGGTTGTCAGATCATACTTGCCTGAACATTGGAGTTTTACCCGGAGGCACAACTGGGAGAGGGAAGCTATTATTGCTTTAGGTTCCCTGGAAATTGTTAGGACATCTCAGAAAGGCAGAAACGGAAGCTGAGTTGATCACGTTTTTTTCTGCTTTTATTAGAAAACACGGTTTCTTACCATAATGACATTTAAAACAGAGTTTTCTATTTACCCATAATCATCACCAGGCCTTAAATGAAGGCTTGGGGATCCAGTTGTCAGCATGGCAAACACTAATCAGTGGGATTGTTTGAATATAGATGCTTGTAAATTGGGTTTACTGTAATCCATCTCCCTATGACTGGGCTCTGCCTGGCCTCTTTTATACAGTCACCATTCAATCTCCACCCACTAAATTCATTTTTGATTGAATGTATGTGACATATTCCTTGAAAAGTATAAGAGAGCAACAGAGACAATGGGTTCTCACCAACATTGTATCTAATTTTCTATCTCTTCATGAAGATTACAACAATGGGCAATATGTTGTGCATATGTTGAGCAATGTACAGTTTTTATTAACGCTGGTAACATTTGAATAGGTTTTATTTGGTGTAACAACAGTAGATTCATAAATTCATTGGATCTGACAAAAGTCCACATTAAATTCAGTGTTTCAGTATCAGTATTGAGTTATGAGTAAGTACATAAGTCATTTAATATGTTTGGCAATCCTCTTGAATATGTGTATAGGCTCCATACTCCATACTATGATAATACTGTATCATAAAGAGAGGTATTTTATTAAATAATAAAAAGGTTAATAATGATGCATACTGTATTTAAACACTCTCTTTAAAATGTGAATTAACATCTACTGAATACAAATTACCTAGCCCAGGACTGTACAATTCAACATCCATGGGTTAAAAGTGGGCGTCTAAGGCATCTTATTGCCCCAAGCCACCTAACAGGCTTTTTAAACTTCTTTTGTGTGCCCATTTCATTTTGAGAGAATAGGATCCTTGGAATGTCAGTGCTGTAGTAGCAAAATAATATCAGGGTTTGGCACACATTAGAAAGAGTTCATGAATGCCCCATTGTTATTAGTTTGTTTGTAATTAAGAAGTTAGACTGCCCTTTTGTCTGTTCCATATCTTTTAATGCATATAGAATAGTACAGGTATGGGACCTGTTATCCGGAATACTCAGTATAATGAATCTTTCCGTGATTTCGATGAACATACCTTAAATCTATAAAAAAAATGTTTAAACATGAAATAAACCCAATAGTCTGGGTTTGTCTCTAATAACGATTACTTATATATTAGTTTAGGTCAAGTACAAGGTACTGTTTTATAATTGCACACAAATTTTTAAAAATTTGAATTATTTGGATAAAAAAAGTCTATGGGCTCTATCAGTAACTCCTGCATGATGGCTGCCCTTTTTGTAACAACCACTATTCAACCCAGTTTAGCTATGTAACTATGTGATATTCATTGCTTCTTTGATAATTATGCAAAATGATTTATAACGATGAGCTGCTAGCATTTTGGGATTAACCCTCTAAGTATCTTAGACCACAGAATCTGTGGCTTTACGGACGTACTAATGTGCCTACAGCACGGATTCTCCTTTTGTGGGTTCTGTCATTGCCACAACTACTACTTAAAAGGGTTCATTTATGTTGTGCAAGTGCAGTATGCAAAGTGTATTTTCATACACAATTAGCAATGTTTTTTTTAGCCATAATAAAGATTTTTCCCCCACAATTCCAGTGTAAATGTGGGCATGCAGATTTGCACTGGGTACAGCTGTGTCCAATGCATAGACATGAATGCAGTTGTGCTTTGCACTTTGACACAAATCAGATACAATTTTGTTCAAAATTGTCATGGTAGGGCTGTTGTCATTCAAGGTAGTCAGCCTTAAAATGACATTTACACTGTGCATATTGATTCACACAATAGCTGGAACCCTGGAATTACCACTAGTTTATGGTGGCATCAGCTCCAGGGCTCCTCTGTGACAGCAGGCAACCTTGCACATTGCTCACCAAAAAAGATATGTCAGGCGCAATTGCACTGAACACAAAGATGTGCAAGTCTGAGGAGCATGTTTAGACACAAGTATTATTAATAAATGGTGTCGATACAGACAACAATTGTGCCCATTCTTGTGTAACCACAGTTGAAACTACAGTCGTAAATAATCCCTAAGGTTAAAAAAAAAAAAGCATACATTAAAATAATTTGTTTTGATGCTGCACTGTTTAAAAGTTTCCACTATGGGCCTGAACGGTTCCATTTATTTAAGTCCATTGTTCATTTCATTTCTATTTTTATATGTTGACAATTAGATGTTTGAAGAAAAATTTTGGCATAAGGCCCACAAATATGGTTTTATCCAAGCTACTTGTCTCCTTATCTGTACATCTTATTCTAGATGCAGAATTCATTCACCTGTCCTTAGTCCTTCTGCCATTCTTTTTTTTCACAATCATGTCCATTTATTAGTATTAGCTAATTTATATTGGTGCTTTTGAAATGAGTCCTCTTTTTGTTCAGCCATGCTCCCGTTTAAACTGTTATCTATTTGATAGGGTCACACTTATTCTAGCAACCGGGCAGTGGTTTCATCGGAGGATGAAAAGGACGGGGCGTCAGCAGAAAAATAAGAGATAAATATGCTAATAACTATAAAAATTAACCCTCATATTCGAATTGCAGGATGTTGCTGACCATATTATCATTTGATCTTATTTTCGTGAGTTCAAAATTCAATAAAAAGTGATGAGCAAAACTGCAACCTTGACCGTGTCTCAAATTAACCTAATGTACCAAATAAAGCTGATCTAGACTTTAAACTAATGTCCCAAAATAAAGTACATAAAATGTAACCATTTTTATCAACATGCATGCAAAAGTGAAAAGCAGCTTTAGTGTGAATTGAACCTTAGCATTGAAAATTGTAAGCCAGCTGATTTAACCCTCTACAACTCCATGTCAGCCTATGCTGTTTGATTGTCAAAAAATTATGATAACTTCTGTGTTTTTTTCCTGGTGTTTCTTGTACATGGCAGAAATTTGGTTTGAATTTTACCAGAATCCCCAACAGCGAAAACATTTGCTCAACACAATTTATTAGATTACAACAAAGAAATGAGCTAAGCAGCCATCATTTACTGTGCAGAGCTATGTGTCACTGCTGTGGATTCTGCATGGAGATTGGGTGAGTTTTCAGTGAAAAGACAGGAGTAGCATTACAGCTGCCATACTTCTCCAGCCAACTTAATCATGTTCTTCTGCCAAAAACTATTCTACAATATGGTGTTAATTTAAGTCAGCTCTTAAGGCTCATACAGTGTAGTAACAAGTACAGAGGTACAAGAAATTATTTGGTGATTGACTGCTTGCATGTCTATATACATCACTCCTCAACTATTATAACCTGCAAATTTCACATCTACATCATAGAAACTATTAGCGAGATTTATAATCCTTACAGAAAGTACAACCTTCCCAATAGAACAACTCCCAGCATTTCATTTGGTATAACTGATATGAACTCACATACGGAATGTGTCTATGGCACCCTATTAACCAAGACCATTAACTGGCTCCTTCAAAGGGCTCCAAGTACGTTTCACTTTTAGTCCTCTGTCTTTTTGACTAGGTTATTTATATTAAGACAACAATGCGACAAACCCTATGCATAAATATACTTAGATTTATTTTTGCTTTGAATATAAAAGAGACCTCCTGTACAAATGTCGCAATATTTGAAAATTTACTACCATTCCACTCATTGTAAGGGAAGCTGAAACATGTCATAATGCACTGTTATTTTTTATTTTTACCCAACTTCCTCTTCATGACTAAATATATTAAATGCTTTCTAGCATTGTTCCAATGTTACAAATTCAGTGGCATGTAGAAGATGTATATTTTTTGTCTGGTGCATCTTATTAATCCATCATTATAAATTCTGCAGGGAGGCTCTATACCCATGTTACAATGGTTTACATTTGGACAATCTGCAGATTTTCCCATTATACATGAATTAGAGTAACTGCAGGGTGTGCACACTATACATCTTTGCTATATAAATAAATCAGTTTTTTCATGTACTGGAGAACTATATCAAATCTGCAGTTGTTTAATTTTACTGCATGGACTTTAACATAGGAATTACATATATGGCTCATGTAACATGAGGACAAATGTTTTCATGCTCAGTAGCCAGCTGAGGGTGGGGGTGCAGAGCACAGTTTATCCACTGCACAGATTAAACTATGAGCACTCAGCTATAGCTAAGGATGAAGAGGCTGCGTTCATTCTTGTGAGGCATTAAGGCATTGTGGAAAAATAGAAAAGCTGTAAAACGTGCACGAAAAATAGGTTCCATAACACATTTAGGAAGGGTGAAGGAAACCAGTGGAAAAGGCTTGACAATGTAGAAGCTTGTTTAGCAAAGGCAGATGATGAGCTTTACTTAAAACATGAGTTTGGTTCTGTTTTCTAAACAGGTATGTAGCCAATCAGCACCTTAACCTATAACGTTTCATTTATTAAGCCTATTATTACAAGTGCAATGGAAATATTTAAATAGAAAAAATACTTATTAAGTAGTGGGTCAAAATATTCTGCATAGACTGAAATATAATACCAATGCAAAATGATATATGCTGTATAGTGGGTTAAATTCTAGTTGCTGAGCAAACTTTTTTATTTATTTTATTTTTAGAAAATCGCCTGTTTCCCAAACATATTGAAAATTGTGCATTACTGTAGGACCCCTACACTAGGCCAATCTAAGGGTTCATTGTTATTGTCCTGCAGATAAATACAGTAGAGATCCACTTTTATATTTCTCACGGTGCCAAGCAAAATGAACGTTACTATTGGGAAAACAAAAAAACTGTGAATAAAAAAAACAGACTATACAAGCAAAGAATAATGATTATCCATGTAAACAAAATTTGGGGGTTGTAAAATTGGGGTTTTACTTCAAATAATATAAAATATAGTTTAGTAAAGGTCAATGAGAATGTTTCACGTGTAATTAATATCCATTACTTTTTGCATCTACCGTATATACTCGAGTATAAGCCGTCCCGAGTATAAGCCGAGGTACCTAATTTTACCTCAAAAAACTGGGAAAGCTTATTGACTCGAGTATAAGCCGAGGGTGAGAAATGCAACAGCTTCTGGTAAGTTTCAATCAAAAAATTGAGGGTTTCTGCTCCCATTGGAGGTGCCGGCGTCTCATTTTTGGATGCCAGCGACCATTCTTGGACGCCGGCGAATATTCTTGGAGACTATTCTTGGACCGTTTTTGCGCTTGACCCGAGTATAAGCCGAGGTAGAGTTTTTCAGCATATTTTGGGGGCTTAAAAACTCGGCTTATACTCGAGTATATACGGTAAGCAGTTAAAAGCACAGTGTAAAGGAAGTATTGTATTTAACAGTAGGCCTTTTAAAAGTGATTTTCCAGAAACTATTATTAGGTCCACAAACATTGGTCAAAATGCAATATAATGCATAGCTTTCAGTGCTGTAACTACAGAGGCAGCAAACCCTGTGGACACATGGAGGTGTCGCTTTTTTTTTTTTGTGCCGCTGGTGCCTTGCAATTTTGCCCTGGGGGGTTGAAAAGTTCAGTTGAGTATTACAACATTCATAAGTAAGGCCACACAGTCACCCTTAACAGAATTTTATTTTCATAAGATTGCAACTTCCAGTCCTATCATACTGGCATTCCAGGGGTTTAAAAAATATATATATTGTAATTATTTGCCTTAATCATTCAATAAATTCAAATAGAATAATGTTATTTAGGTTGAAACTTATATTCTTGCGTCAAAAGTATTCAGCAACTAAATAATAATCTGTCATCTAACAAATCATCTTTGTTTATATATATCATACATTTGACATGAGAACAAATATATACTGTATATCAGATACTGTACTAACAGTAGGGGTTAGATGGGAGAGAACAAAAAAAAGAAAACGGATTTTCCAAACATTCATTTGTCTGTTGTTTTCTCTTCTATGCAGTTATGAATAATGCTTATAGTTGAACATATGATAGAGGCACCATCAGCTGTTCCATGATATTAGGCTGCAAATCTGCTTGTTAACCACATGATGTCACTGAAATCTACACTGTGAATGAAATCTACTGAATGGTGAAACTTGGATGACAAAAAAATGCCAAGTAAATGGCAGGTTTAGGTTGCTACATCCCTTATCCCTCACCTCTGCTATCTGATGAAAACCCTGAATATAAAACTTTGCTATTGCTTTCTGATTTAGAAATACATTTCGGTCCACTGCTTATGTTAGTTATACACCTTAATGTTAGCCTTATGTGCAGAATATACAGGTTTTATGGACTCTATGAGCCTTGCAATAGACTAACACTACTTAGAATCACTACTTAGAAATAAATGACTTTTTGAGATTAACAATGGGATTCATTTATCCAGAACACTTGGGGGGAAACCCAAGAGTTACTTCAATACAGGTATGCATAGAAACAGTTAAGGTCTGGGCCTTTAAAAGGAGTTGTTGAGCTGAAAGCCTGTTATGAGCTAAATGTCTAAAACTGTAAATATCTCATACACCACTACAAATATAAAATGCATATAAATTGCAAACATGCTCAGATAATCACTCTGAATAAGTATACATCAATTAATTTGGGGGGGTTGAATCCCCTTTAAGTATTAAAAAAATAATGATAATACTTAATTATTTTTCTAATATGCTGTGAAACCCACATGTTCCATTTACCACATCAGTACATTATCCAATCTTATGTAATCCTAATACAAAGGGAAGTATACCCTTTTCGCCTGTTGTCCTGGCTTCAATGTCTGTAACCTAATCTCCATTCCAGATGAATTATGTTTGCATTGTGCCTATGTATGTGTAGGGGAACAGACCAATGATTTGCTACTTTATACAAGCTGACCCTCCCATACACCATTACATACAAAGAATGTATTTATCTCTCTATATTTCCATCTGTTATCAAGATGGAAAATCTAGAAATTGAAAATGATTTCTTATCTAAAAGAGGTGTGGGAGATTTTTTTGACTTTTATTGTATCAATGGATTAAAACATGTGCTATATATTATTAATCTTACAGGGCTAACAAACTTTCCCACTATGCCAAGTGGATTAAAAAACCAGCCTGGGGGGTCTGCTGTCTGCACTACACAAAAGAAGTCCATCAAATGCAGGCCTGGGATTATAGTAGAGGAAAGACATTGGTGCACCTCTAGCATTGTGCATTAAGAGGAAGACACAAGGGCAGTTCATGAAGCAGCTATAATCCTGTTGTTACCAGATGACTGAAGCAGGCATTAATTACAAAGGCTCCCCGTGTATTATGTTTGGGTTGTTTTTGCTCAGCTTTAGTTAATATACCCACCACATTTAAGGAACACATGCAGATGTATTTCTGAAGCCAACTAATGTCCCCTGCACATAAACTTTATTGCTAAAGTTGTCTCTAATTGCTGCTCTTTACATACTATACTGCCCCTTCCCTTGTGAACCAAAATGATACCATTTTATGTAAGGTAAACTAGGACAACTGAAGCTACATGGGCAACAGTTATTATTAATTATGCAGGTTGTCAGTTTCCAGGAATTTTAAGCTTGGTACAGAGAATGAATCAAATGCCCTGGTGCAGTTTCACCAGGTGTGTGCAAACTGGAAATATTTTCATTCTTTTAATTTGTATGTAGCTGCTGGGAAACAGTTTTAATCTTACTGTGAAATTGGCATTAGTAAAGGCACATAAGGAGCAGACCTTATTTTAGTATAAAGTCTACAACAATATGTTCCCTTTCGTAGAAGGAAAATATTACATGGGTGAATTTTCACCAGAATATATGCACTGGAGGCATTTGTATCAACAGCTCCCTATTGGGTTATCCAGACAATAAACATGTCTTCTGAAATAGTTGCACATGAACTCTGTTCATAGATATAGATATATACCATTATAGATATGGGTATATATAGTTTATGAGTGTATTGAGGCATCAGTGTGAGGATGTATGGATGCTGGGTTTCATTTGGAGGGGCTGATTGCCTTTTTGCAATCCAACTTAACTATACAACTATATTAACTTAAGGTTCAGAGAAAGCTCAATATCCTATCTGATTTGGTTTCATTTATCAATATCCTATCTGATTTGGTTTCATTTATCAATATCCTATCTGATTTGACTTCATTTTTTAAAAATCAAAAAGGGATATCCTACAGGTGGTTTGATTTGAATCACCCTGCCCAACAATTAATCCAAACAAATAGTTGGGAGGTGCATGAACTGGTTCTCATACTAATCTGTATCACTGCCCTAGTTCCAAAATAGTCAATATGGAGATATATGTTGCAGTTTTCTTTCTGAGCAGTAAATGGAAGGGGAGACATAAAGTGAATTAAAAACATATTTTCCAGTGATTACTAATTAATACCTCTTTTGTAAAAATGCTATATATGTACTGAAAAGTAATAGATCATTTGAAATAGCAGGACAACTTATTGTTTAACACCTTGCCACTGGATCAAGGGCACAGTCAATAGTTTGACGGAAAACCTAGAGTTAA
The DNA here is from genome assembly GCF_017654675.1 of Xenopus laevis. NCBI lineage: Eukaryota > Metazoa > Chordata > Amphibia > Anura > Pipidae > Xenopus > Xenopus laevis. The sequence continues at coordinate 121,350,142 of NC_054372.1, read as the reverse complement.
AGCCATTAGTAAGTCATCAATTGAAGGTCATCCTACACTGTCATCTGCCACCAGGGACAAGCCAATGGAAAAAAAAAATCTATATGAAGCTTAAAGGCAAACTAACTAGCCAGAAACAAGCATCTCTTATATGAAAAAGTAGAGCAATGGGTACCATTAAAAACAAATGTATTTGCATAGAGAAGTAGAGAAGAAAATACTGTTAAAGGAGAACTAAAGCTTAACTGTAGATGTATGCTAGGCAACCACAGCCCTTTAGCATGGAAAGATCTGTGTCTCCAATGATGCCCCAGTAGCTCCCCATCTTCTTTTCTGCTGATTCACTGCAATGCTCTGTGCTGCTGTCACTTACTGAGCTTAGGGACCCACTCACAATACACAGTACACAAAGGGGCTGATTCACTAAAGGTCGATAAAGTGAGAGTTATTTATAGCATGGCGTAAAAATTTTATCACTTCTTATATTTTTAGAATTAACGATTGATTCACAAAAAGTTTACTTCTCTAATTTAAGAAGTGATATTTTTAGGTTCATTTTAGCTGAATTGTGTACGGTATTTTATAGCATGCGTTATTTTGTGCGATATTTTAGGGCATTAGATATAGTCACACGTTATTAGTGCAATCTATAGCACCTTAGACATTCGGGATACCACTGGCAGAGTAGAATTATTTTTTTTACAGTATTCTAGTCATTCTGGACCTGCCCAAGATATCATGAAAATGTGTTAGTGGCGGTAGGTAAGGGTCCAGTTACTCATAAAGGTCTTTAATTGCTGCCCTACAGCTCCTCACTACATCTTCCTCTATAAATACATCTGAAGTTGTTTAGTAATGCCTACTCCTATGAGGTGTTAAATTTCATAGTATTTATCGCACTATTTTATGCTTTTATCGCTTAAAAGATGTTAGTGAATAATGCGTTAGGATTAATTCTATTCTATAAGTATTGCAATGCAATTAGCGCATACGAAATACTTTGATGAATCATTCCTCAAATAACGTGTCTTAAAAAACTCACAAAATCAGCCCAAATAATGTACAGTAAATGTCAAAATATAAGGCTAATTAATACAGATAATTAATACATGGCAGCCCAGACACCAGCGTAATTAGCATCAGAATTTAATAATCAGCCCTGTAGCATCAGCTCAACCCTCATTTTCTGCTTGATAATTTGTGATGACCCCTAAACTTAGCTTCTTAACAGCTGTTCAAAGCCCACTGATCATACGAATGTCACAGACACTTTCCAAGATGGTGACCCCCTGTGACAGGGATCTGGTGTTTTCCAGATAACAGATTTTGCTGTAATTATATCTTAGTCTGGATCAAATACACGTTTTGTTTTATTATTACAGAAGGAAAGGAAATATTTTTAAAAAAAATTGATTATTTGGATAAAATAGAGGCCATATGAGGCAACTATCCCATATTTAAGAGCTTTCTGGATAACGGGTCTCAGGATAATGGATCCCACACCTGTACCATGTTTTATTTTAAAGTATTTTTCCATGGATACACCTTTTTAAAAGAACTACAATAGTAAGCAGTCAGCTTTGCACACTTAAGAGGAAGAATCAGTATTTTTTGAGGAATTCTAGAGTATTTCCCTTATCAATGTGTTAAAAGTTCAGGTATTTATAATATTATGTTGGACAGCGACTTTTTTGCCATGGACATCAGGGTCATCAACACAAATCTAATATCTCCACAGGAGACATCTGTAAATATAATACTAAATTGGAAATAGTTTATTTGCATGATTCTTTTATTTTTCAGTGAACGCAAACAGTAGTATTAGCACCAATAACCTTTCGTTCAACAAAATCTATATTTTAACAGCAATAATAGCAATGCATTTTAGAGGAACACGTTTTAATAAACACTTATCTTTAAAGCTTCATTTACCCTTTTTGTTCCTTATGTGAATGTTAAAGAAAATGTAGTACCCTGACTCCTTATTTTCCTATGGGAAATAATAATAGTTCTATTTATAGCTAAAGTCCTGTGCCACTTACTCTTGTATCACTGGGTAAAATGAAAAAGAAAAAAACGCTGTTGGTTCCTATTCTACAGAATTAATGTAAATGCATGCTCTAGGCAAGACAGGAATAGTACACGTTGGACCTGAATATCCTGCCCTGTAAAAAGCAGTCTTGTGCTTGACTTTATGAGCACCGGGATACCTTTAGGAAATATTCCAAACTACCGAAAGCATACAAGGTCATCACAAGGTATGAACAGTAACCTTTACTTTTATTGAAACAAATATTGGGGTTCTTTCAGAACTTACAAGCAAAGTTTCAGGAGTGTTCTACAGATTTAGAAAGATGTACTCCTCCCTGTACATAAGACGGTTAGTTGTTTTTAAATCAGAGTAAGTACTGTAGGAAGATGCAACCCTCTGTGATATACCTGCCATATATATAAGGCCAGGTAAGTATGGTTACTATTGTACCGAATGCACAATATACAATTGTTCAGTGTCCCCAGATCTACCAAAAGAGCAATCCTGGAGATGATCTGGTTATGACTACATATCAACTGTATTGCCAGGCCACAGTATTGTATAGGCTAGCGAGAGTTTGAGGAATTCTGGGAAGTTAACAACAACCAAAAAAAGCAGAAAAAATGTTTCTGTAATAACCTGCCTGGAGTTGAACTGGGCACCTAGTGTTTCTGATCTCTCTGCATTACTGCTGTTCTACATCAGCAGACAGTTAAGCCCTGGTCCACGCTTATTGCTTTCAATATAATTGCAAGTAGGATTGGCTTGTTTCACTTGTTGCCAGTCTGGCTGCAGGTGATTTAAGTAAGCCATTCAGCTGCCTATAAAGAGCCCTAAACTGCACTGACTCATTGCCCAATGTAGGTCTATTTCCTGATAGTTCCTGGATGTGATTCCTGTCTGATCATCTGTTCCTGACCCTTGCCTATTTTGACCTTTTGCTGTATCACTGCCGGAACCGACCTGTGCCTGTTTGACCAAGCTTCTGTATTCAGATTCTGTACTGTGTTACCGATTGGTTTGACCCCAGCCTGTTTATCCTGACTACGCGCCTAGCTCCTGATTCTGTACTGCATTGTCTGACTGGTATTGTCACAGTCTGTTCCATGACTACTCTCTCTGTTTCCAGTTCCTCCTGTATATGTTACGGTTCCCTTGCCTGCCCAGAACTTCCCCCTTGGTCCTCTCAATTTAAATCCTGGCGGCATCTGAGTAGCAGATGGCTCCTCCTGAAGCCAAAGACAGCTGCTATAGGCAGAATCGTGACCCGAGACGGACCTTGGGTTTGTTCTAGGTTTTGAGATACCATAAGTTTCCGAAATGGCAGTGGCTTTTACAAAGTAGATTAGCCCATAATCGCACATACAGTATAAATTTTGAATCAATGTGAAATAAATGTGCTCATCTATAGTAATTTGTATGCTTTGCACTTCATATATAAACAATGAGCTCTTGCAAATACAAATGATTCTACACAAATACTTTGCACAAATCTACATTTAGATGGTTTCATTCATTTGGGTTTAATTACTGCAACAATTGAATTGTAAACCAGTAAACAGAAACATACCTTTTAGCTGGAAATTTAATGTCATTTTTAAGGTACAGTATTTGCCTTGGAATGAGACTGCTGACAAATTGACTAACTCATTTCCATCTTTCTCTGACTTTGAGGTTTCACTGCAAAAAAGGCCTAAATAGCATTTAAATAGGATAACCAAAGTCATTTACAGAGTGTAGGTCCTTTTCACTGTGAAAATAATCTCATACATCATTTAAAATCGTGTGATGAGGGATTTCAGCAATTGCTGTTCTAACAACAACCTAAGGGCATTTGTCTTTTCCCGTCTTACTCGACTTCTGTATTTTTCTCTTTCATTTTAATAGTACCCAAGAGGCAGTTTTATTGTGAAATAAGTAGATTTTTTTTTAAATACAGTTTCTGCCAGAACATATAACAGGGAAGAAATGTTTCAATAGCTATGAGAAAAAACTTTAAAAAAATAAAGAATGAAAGTAAAAAAGTAGCAATTAAAGTTTCGGAATTTTCTTCTACATACTTTTTCTATTTGATTGATTTCCTGATACGATTTTGTCTGTCACTGCAAAAGTAGATGTTCTGTGTCTCATGGGATTTAAAGGTTCCTAGTATGCTGAGGCCACCTTGAGATTAAGATAAATAGACCTACTGTATTTCTCTTACCTTTTACAGCAGTTCATATAGCTTAATAACCTAACAACAATAAGGAGCATACTACCATCACTTGCCCTTCTCCTTAAAGGAAAACTACCACATAATTAATACTTAACCAACATATAGTTTATATAGTGAATAAAGTACCCCCTATTGTAAAATATAAGGATATTATAAGTTACTGAGGAGCTTCATGACCATATAAAAACACGAGGCCGAAGGCCGAGTGTTTTTATACAGGTCATGGAACTCCGAGGTAACTTCTAATATCCTCATATTTTGCAACTGGGGGTACTTTATTTATTATAATACACAAGATTCAGTGAGTCATGTAACAGAATTGACATCAGAACTCACCGTTTATAACTGATGACATCAGAACTCACCGTTTATAAGGATATAATTTACAGGATATTCATGGCTTTTGTGTATTATATCATAATAAATGGCTAATTAAAGAATCTTACAAAGCTAAAATGTAGATATCAGTAATTATTGCCCTTTTACATATTTTCCCTTGAGTCCCCATTTTTTAATGGTCTGCATGAACCCTCAGAAATCACCTGACCAGAAATACTGCAGCTCTAACTGTAACGGGAAGAAGTGTGGGAGCCCATTAATTGACTCGTGACCTAACATGTATGTGTGCCCTTGGTGTGTTTGTGTGAACTGTGAATCATATGGTCCCAGAGGACGACCCTTAGTTCTTAAGATGGCAATTATCTATTTAGGATTACCCAATGGAACATACTACTAAAAAAGCAAATTTTTATAAAAAATGGTTTATTTAGGAGGGTTATTTACTAAAATCCAAATTTTTCTGATTATTTAAATAAAAAAAGTCCAATCAAACTAGAATCCAATCTTATTTGACTTTATTTATTATTAAAAATGCTTGATTTAAACAGTTAAGGTAAAAATCGGATAAAACAAGGCAATGACCATAATCGTATGATTTTTTTCCGAGTTTTTTCCCGAACCGTTCGACTTTTTCTGGCTTCTTCCCAAAAAGCCAGAATTTCTTGGATTTTTGTGTGAAAAGGTCAGATTTTCGGGCTCATTCCAGAGCAGGCCATGGAAACCACAAAATAGGATAGGGACCTCTGCCAATGACTTATACACAACCTCGGCAGGTCTGAGATGTCGGATTTTCGGATTTGGGCTTTTTGCTGCATAGGGCTTTTAGAGTAAAAAAAATAAATATTTGAGTTCTGCCCCAAAAAGCCCGGCCGGACATTAGTAAATAACCTGTATTACCGGTGTTATTGTACATATGCGCTGTATTTTGCAATATATAGACCTACATTGGTCGGGGAATCATATGTTTTACTGATGTACATGCAACTGCAACGTGATTTTTGTTTTGCTATATTCAAGTTACACAGCTAATTGTTCCAATCGTTGATTCAAAATGGAGTGAGTTTCATAATTAAGTCAATGCAGTAATGAAGCAACCAAATGACTCATGTTGTCTCTCTCGAAGACTTAAAGCATAACTCACTCAAAGTCACACAAAGAAAAAAATGTTTTATGTTTAAGAAGCACAGTAGTAAATTGCTAATTATCTCTAAAATGGTTTCGAGATTTGCTAAACATCTGCTTGGTAGGTAGGTATTGGCTTACATTTTTATGGGTGTGATAAACTACAGGTAATAGTTAGCATGCAATATATTTGAGGTTTATGATACAAATCATGACATGATATAACTCCATGAACTGACTGTAAATGACTCTTGGGTAACCAAGACTTTGGAACAAGGTTAAACATCTCTCCTTAGCTTAACCCCATACATTCAAGAAACAAAAAGAGAAACAGCCTCCAGTATATTTGTATATTCATAACAGATTTGCATATAACAGTAGATTGTTTATAACTGTTTACAATAATATAGCACATTTAGCGCTGTGCTGTGTAAAACAAAATCAGCCAATTTGAATATTTGAATATATCAAAGTGTGTTTAATTTTACACTATGGGGGGGGTTAATTATCAAAGTCCGAATTATCTCAATATTTTCTGCTACAAACTCCTATCAAATCTGCTTGGGTTTTTTGCACTTATTTATTATTACATTTTCCTGAAAATGACCTTTGCGGTAAAAAATTTGATTTTCAAAATTTTTTCTGATTTTTCATCCGTTTTTTATGATTTTTACAGATTTTTCACCTGAAAACTCAGGTTTTTGCCCGAAAACTCCGAAAACTTCAGGGTATTGCACAAAACCCAGTGCACATCAAAAAATCATTGGGACTTCTCCCACTTACTTTTATGCAACTTTGACAGGTCTGAGATGCCAGATTTTCTGATTTGGACTTTTCCATCCTCGGGGGTTTCATAAATTCCGAAAGATTTGTGATTTTTAAAAAGTCAGATTTTATTAAAACAAATCATGAATTATTCGTGATTTTGGCATTCGGAGTTTAGTAAATAACCCCCTTTGTGTTTACCAACAACTACCATATAGTCATGTTTCACAAAATACAACTGCTTACAAATACAGATACTTAACAAGTCAAAGGCACAATATTGACATAAGCTACTTATACACATCGGGGCAAATTTACTTACCTTCGTAATTGCGCCTGGTCTGAGGTGGTGAAGGCAAGTCTGGCGCAAGAGGTAAAGTTCAAGTTAGTGAATTAGCGTAGTTACGTCCCTTCGCCATAGCGCAACTTCGCCTGGCGTAAGGATGTGAAATAGCACTAGAGTAGGTCCACTTCGCTAGCGAATTTTACGCCAGCACCCGGAACTAAATCAGCGAAGTAACGAAATGACGTCACGCTGGCGAATTTTCGCTAGCATTAGCCACTTCGCCCTTTAGTAAATTTGCCCCATTGTTCTATGTCCCCAAAATTCAATATACATTTTCTGCCATAGAAATGTTTTCATGTGTGTATGTATATTTTTTCTGAAAATATCTTCCATACTGATTTCCGTTACGTGCAAAGTGCGGATTGATAATCACATATTCAGAATACATTATGAATTCAACATCCGACAAACCAGTTTTGTTTGCAAAGCAACATTCACCTGAGATAAATGTGTCATTCAACAATCTGCTTTCAGACTCTTTGTACCTAATGCACAGAATGAAAACAGTAGGCTCTGATACACCTTCAGCATCTGCTACAAACTCTGCCAGGCATTGGAACATAGAAAGTCACAGCTTGCCATCATGTACTACCACACTACAATTTAAGACATATTTTTCTCAGCATCCCAATGATTCAACTGCTGTGCAGACAGAACCTTCCTCCAATTTTTTCTCAAAGCCACACTGGAGTAAATAAAGTATTTTTCTTTCCCCTTTTCTATTCAATGCTAAAGAATATTTAACTACGCACAACTGATGCGATGATAACACCAGAACTAATTTCCCTCTGGAAATATCTTTGTTAATATGCTGAAAAGCTTTGCTTTCATTAGTCTCTAAGAAGCCGTCTCATATGCTCAGCAAATTTTAGTTGACACAAGTTACTGTAACAGGGACCTGCTGAATGTCAACATTTTAGTCACTTTTAGTTTTGAGGAATTTAAATGTATTGGGGTTGTAGAACTAAAGAATATTTACATGAAATATTCACCACAAATAGTTTGCTTAGTATATTATTACTGTAATGACAATCCAGTCCCTCTAAAGATCTATTTCTGGATACTATTTATTTATCGCTTGGTACCAAGAGGGCCTACTTCAAATCATGCTGCTGCAGCAGGTTCAAGTATAAAGTACCTTTCTGCAGTTTAAGTCCAAATGGCCTGCCTATTGATTCTAGCTCCAGTATTTGCCAGAGCACTACAATAATTGCAAATGCTACAGCTGAAGTCTTTAAACATTTGGGTTTTAGGCAACATTCGTGGTCCATTATTTAATCAGGCCACCTTTAGCTCTCCTATAGTGCAATGGATATAGATAGCTAGATGGGATAGTACAGACCCTCACCTTTTGCACTATGTGAGCTGTGAGTGGAGCTCCCACTTCCACTGTTTTGGTCTTTCTAGATGGGGCAAGTCCTACAGTATGGAAACTAGAAACTGCTGTGCTATATTGTTGTTTCATTGTATTGACAATTAGAGATTTCTAAACAACACCCTTAAAGAATAAATGAAACTGGTACACATGAGGAATGTAGACAACTCACCACATCATACAGTGGGCCCAGGCGCACATTTCATAGGCTGGCAGAAAACTGGACCACAGTCGATTACTGCTGTTTAATTTTTGGTTTCAACACCCTTTACATTGGGTAAAAAAATAGTAACCTTATTCATTTTGTACCTACATGGGCCACTTCACCATAATCAAAGAATTAGGAATTTCTCCCAAAATTAACATTATTTCATTAAAGGGATACTGTCATGGGAAAAAAAGATTTTTTCAAAATAAATCAGTTAATAGTGCTGCTCCAGCAGAATTCTGCACTGAAATCCATTTCTCAAAAGAGCAAACAGATTTTTTTATATTCAATATAGAAATCTGACATGGGGCTAGACATATTGTCAATTTCCCAGCTGCCCCAAGTCATGTGACTTGTGCTCTGATAAACTTCAATCACTCTTTACTGCTGTACTGCAAGTTGGAGTGATATCACCCCCTCCCTTCCCCCCCCCCACAGCAGCCAAACAAAAGAACAATGGGAAGGTAACCAGATAACAGCTCCCTAACACAAGATAACAGCTGCCTGGTAGATCTAAGAACAACACTCAATAGTAAAAACCCATGTCCCACTGAGACACATTCAGTTACATTGAGAAGGAAAAACAGCAGCCTGCCAGAAAGCATTTCTCTCCTAGGGGCAAATTCACTAAGCGCCAAAGCGCCGAACGCTAGCGTTAATTCGCTAGCGTTAATTCGCTAGCGTTTGGCATTTTCGTTACTGCGCAAATTCACTAACGAACGCTGGCGTAGTTTCGCTAGTGTTACTTCGCACCCTTACGCCTGGTGAATTTTCGCTATGGACGTAACTACGCAAATTCACTAACACGCGCAGTGTACTGAACGCTACCTTTTACGCTAGACTTCCTTCGCCACCTCAGACCAGGCGAAGCGCAATAGAGTAGATAGTGATTGCTTCAAAAAAAGTCAACATTTTTTCTAAGTCCCAAAAAACGCTGGCGTGTTTTCTACATGGTGATAGCCTGAAAAAGATCGAAAAATTTTTTGGGGCTCCCCTCCTTCCCCCCTACATTTCCTGACTCATGGCAACTTACCTAGACAGTGGGCACATGTGGAGGGCAAAATAAAATTTTTATTTGATGTTTTGAAGGTTTTCTATCCATTTGTAGTGCTGATACGTATTCCTCCATTGAAATTTGAATTTGGCGCCGTATGCAAATTAGCCTTCGCTAGCGTAACTTCGCTTCACTAAGCGAATCAACGCTAGCGCAACTTCGCAATCTTACGCTACCCCTGTGCGCAACTTCTGATTTTAGTGAATTTGCGAGGCGCTGGCGAAACTACGCCTGGCGAAGTGTGGCGAAGTGCGGCAAAGCGCGGCGAAGTTGCGCCTGGCACAACTACGAATGTTAGTGAATTTGCCCCCTAAAGTGCAGGCACAAGTCACATGACCAGGGGCAGCTGGGAAATTGACAAAATGTCTAGCCCCATGTCAGATTTCAAAACTGAATATAAAAAAATCTGTTTGCTCTTTTGAGAAATGGATTTCAGTGTAGAATTCTGCTGGAGTAGCACTATTAACTGATGTGTTTTGAAAAAAACATGTTTTCCGATTACAGGATCCCTTTAACTAAAGAATCATAAATTGTCTCCAAATATTCTGGCATTCTCAAAACCATGTTTCAGAAAAAAAAGATATAATGACATATACACATATAGGTACTATAGGTACTAAAATACAGGATTTGAATATCACATAGTATGACAGCATTCATAAATTTCTCTGTGCTCCAGTTTGTTTGTGGTAACAGTTCTAAGTTCTAAAACAAGCTCTTAAAGTAACCACATACTGTAGTTAAAAAAACTATTCTCTCTAATTTTGGAAAATACATATTGACTACAGAAAACACACACTCTTTGAACACAACACAGTTCATGCAATACATATACAACATAATTTAATATAAATTTTATTATTTTATTATTATTTTTATTATTTAATATACTTTTATTAATTTCGTGTGAATGAGAACATATGCCAGTCACATAAAAGTCATGTTTTGAATTTAAAAAAATAAATACTACTTTTTATACAGTGACAATTCTCCCCCACACACAATTTAGTATTATCAAAGTATATCCCCCCTATAAAAACACTTTAAGTAATTATGCGCAAAAGAGATTTTCCCATAGGCTGCAACTTTATGAAACTGGTGCATTAACATTTTTGAAATAATTCACTTTTAATTTACTTTTGTTTTCATGAGGACCTAATAAATAGAAGAAAACCACACATTTAACTCACAGTTTTACAAAAAACTTGATTAGTTGCTTATTTATTAAAAAATCTGAATATTAAAAACTGGATTCAAGATGGAACATTGTCCCTGGTTCTTTGAAGAATTAAACATGCCTTTATTGCATAACGTTATAGGGCATTACAGCAATGTTTTGGGCCGGGCTTGTCCCTTTATCAAGCACAAACAAGTTGTGCTGTTCCATCTTGAATCTACTGTATATACCAGTGGAATGTGGTCAATGGAGAATCTGCACTGTGTTGAAAATTAATGGGGACATTTACTTAAGGTCGAATATCGAGGGTTAATTAACCCTCGATATTCGACTGTCGAATATCGAAGTCGAAGGATTTAGCGCTATTCGTTCGATCAAAGGAATAATCGTTTGATCAAGGATTTTAATCCATTGATCAAACGAAATTCCTTCGATCAAAACAAGCTTAGAAAGCCTATGGTCACCTTCCCCATAGGCTAACATTGACTTCGGTAGCTTTTAGGTGGCGAACTAGGGGGTCGAAGTTTTTTCCTAAAGAGACAGTACTTCGACTATCGAATGGTCGAATAGTCAAACGATTTTTACTTCGAATCGTTCGATTCGAAGGTCGAAGTAGCCCATTCGATGGTCGAAGTAGCCAAAAAAAACATTCGAAATTCAACATTTTTTTCCTCTATTCCTTCACTCAAGCTAAGTAAATGGGCCCCTAAATGTTGTGCTGACTAATCTCTGCTTGAACTTTGCCTATGACAACTCCCACTGACTTCAACATGAACTCGCATGCTTTTAGATGCTGAAGTTTCACATTAGAATTTTTCATGCTTAATAAATACTTTGAGTTATATTTGAGTTTTTGAAAATATAATTAAAATATTTTAATTATAAGAGTTTTTGTGCCAGAAAATTTAGCATTGTCATAATAATTCAAATTCGAACCTTAATAAATCACCCCCTTAAATTGAAAAATGTCAACTTGTGTTAAATGTCAAAAAAATGAATAGGACAAAAATAGTTGCGTTTGTGAAATGATTTAATTTCCTGTTTTGGTCCCTATTTCTGCTCTTCTTTGTGTCTTTATGTTTGGCATTCTTATATGAATTATTTGATAATAGCTGATACATTGCTGGTTTTACAGCAGGCTGGTAAAAAGGGTTACAAGATGTGAAATGAACATTGCACACTAACAATGGTTTTCTGTTAGGCGCTATATTATTCTATTGTACTGGTACATAGATATGTCTCCCATAACCTGTTAACAGGCCTATGTAGGAAAACACCATTGTTATACTTGATAGGTAAGATATGTTGGATTAAAAATAAGCATCAATAATTTACACATCTAAAATCCTCAACCAATCCCTTTTTACCGTCCTTTAAACTAAAAGATGCTTATTGTTTGCATTCACAGACTACACCCCATCAGAAATCTGGCAGCGTTAACTTGGAACAACTTTTTTCAGCTTCAGTAACATGATGCAGGAGCAACTCAATACACTAATGGAAACCAACAGGTAGAACTGAAGGCTAGAACAAATTCAAACAAAAGACAAAACGCAAAACAAAAGGGCATCTAAGGAGACATGCTTACTGAGCAGCCAAAGCAATCGCTGCTAGAAATACTTGAGGGGATGTGTAAGAAGGCAAACATCTCATTGTTATTATTTCTAATGCAATAGCTCACATAGTTTATATACACTATAAAAAACAGTTTATAGTTTATATATGCATATGAAAACTTTTCATTATTCATTTAAGGGGTAGTTCACACCTGCAAATGCCAAAATGTTACAGTATGATACATTAGTTCTTATTTATTTTAGCTTAAGTCTATTAAGGGAGTAATGTTTCCTACATCCCAGTGTCACTGGGGGACTTTACATAGTTACATAGTTACATTAGGTTGAAAAAAGACAAAGGGGTATATTTATCAAAGAGTGAAGTTAGAGATCACCACAGTCCTCTAGTGAAATTCCGCCACTCTCCATTCATTTCTATGGGATTTTGAAAGGCGTATGTATCAAAGGATGAACTTTCACTTTCACCCATTGGTAAATACTCTTTTAAATGTCCCATAGAAATGACTCTAGAGGACTTTGGTGACCTCTAACTTCACTCTTTGATAAATATACCCAACGTCCATCAAGTTCAACCCCTCCAAATGAAACCTGGCGTCCATACACACACATCCCTCCATACCCTCACATAAATTCTATATACCCATACCTATACTAACTATTGAGTTTAGTATCACAATAGCCTTTGACATTATGTCTGTCCAAGAAATCATCCAAGCCATTCTTAAAGGCATTAACTGAATCAGCCATCACAACATCACCCGGCAGTGCATTCCACAACCTCACTGTCCTGACTGTGAAGAACCCCCTACGTTGCTTCAAATGAAAGTTCTTTTCTTCTAGTCTGAAGGGGTGGCCTCTGGTACGGTGATCCACTTTATGGGTAAAAAGGTCCCCTGCTATTTGTCTATAATGTCCTCTAATATACTTGTGTAATCATGTCCCCTCGCAATTGCCTTTTTTCCAGAGAAAACAACCCCAACCTTGACAGTCTACCCTCATAGTTTAAGTCTTCCATTCCCCTTACCAGTTTAGTTACACGTCTCTGCACTCTCTCCAGCTCATTTATATCCATCTTAAGTACTAGAGCCCAAAACATCCCTTGAGTTTATGCCCTTTTTTATGCAAGACAGAACTTTATTTGCTTTAGTAGCCACATAATAACACTGCCCAGAATTAGACAACTTGTTATCTACAAAACACACTACCATTTAGTGTATAACTTGCATTTACTGTAAATTATTTTTGCCAAAGTGCATAACCTTGCATTTATCAACATTGAACCTCATTTTCTAGTTTGCTGCCCAGTTTTCCAATTTAGTCAAATCACTCTGCAAAGTGGCAGCATCCTGCATGGAACCTATAGTTCTGCACAATTTAGTATCATTAGCAAAAATAGAAGGCGTACAGAGGGCGTGAGGGGAATTTGCCATTTCTACAAGTCCCATTGTCCCTTTGTGCGTGTGGGACTTGGCAATGATATTTTCTCTCTCTCTTATTCTGAGACAGAATATGGCTTTTATTACCTTAGCATGTTCTTACAAATGATGCTACTATCCAGTGGAGTAACTACAGAGGAAGCAGAACATTGGGCTGCGGAGTGGTGGGATAGGTCTGCTCCCTTTGTAGAAGGGCCCGTGGGTGACCTGCTTGACATGTGAAATATCAGGCGCACCCGTGATTTTTCTGCAACATGGTTGACCGAGTTGTCCTCCAGATGGGGATGGGCCATGAGAAGAATGTTAAGGGGCCTCCCCATAGTTATGCCACTGATCTGGAGCACTTACTGCATTCCCACTGGAAATACTATACTCATAAGCAGTCTTCCTGATCATGACATTGTACCTATGCTTTTTTTTCTATGGGGTCGAGAAGGAGCCACAGCATGGAGATGAATTTCCAGTTTTAAAACTGGCATGTTGATATTTAAAGTGACTAGAGGTGTACTTTCGCTGCTCCTAGCAGCCCATGCACACTTCCGCCTGAGGCAAGGTGCTCATCTTGATTTTCTAGCTCTGTCCCTACTGCTTTCCTTAGAGCAGACAGTATGTACAGAGCCCTTATGCCACCTGCAACTTCTGCTGTTCCATATCTTGTGCGTCTGAATGATGGACAGCAGCCAGAAGGGGGACACTTAGGTGCCTCCCCTTGCCCAACCCCCTCAAAATTAAGCGCAATTTTTGCAAAAAATGGATGATTTGGACTTTGTTGGCACTTAGCATAATGTGTGGGGCATTGGGAGCCAGTCCTACTTTGTTGTACCTCAGGCCCAAGTGCTTGCCATTGTTTGGTATTAAGGGACAGTATATACCCCATTTTAACATCAGCTGAATGCATAGGGTTTATGCGGAACATACTTTTTGCCTATTGTTTTGATCAAGAAATATCTATGGTTTCTGTTTTTTCAGGCAAGAATATGAATGAAGCTAGTTTCACTTTAGTACTTTCTGGTCCCAAAGAACTTCAAAGATGCTGATAACTAATTACCAGTTCACTGAAAAGCTCCTGATAATGAGCTGCTCAAAGGCTGTTGCTTGGAAAAGGGAGAACCGTTTCTTTAAAGCTAAATAGGGAGCTCTCAATGAATTGCCCTGTACGAAACTAATGGGGTAGGTTCAGTGAAAATAGCCCAACTATCAAATTAGTGCTTTATGATGACAATAAAATAGGAAAAATACTATTTATAGTAGGGATGCACCGAATTCCGGATTTGGTTTAGGATTCAGCCAGGATTTGGCATTTTTCGGCCAAATCCTTGTGAACCGTATCCGAATTTGCATATGCAAATAAGGATTTCGATTTGGTTCGGTATTTGTCAGAATCTTTTCCCAAGGATTCAGGGATTCATTCAAGGATTCAAGGACTAATTAATAGTGCATTTTTAGCAAAGGTGTTTTTAGTTGTAAACTGCCCCTTTAAAGGATATGTAAACCCCAAAATACAACCTTTAAAAAATGTAGTGGGTGTAAAGTTATTTGTATGTACAAAATAGCTATTTAGTTGTTATCGGAAAAGCATTACTTCCTTTATTTTTAACATAACTCTGGCTTTTATGCATTTTCACTGCTCTTATTTTGCTGTAAACTTGTATACACAGTGTCTTGGTTTCTGGCCCCCTGTTGCCTCCTAAGCTGTTGGATGATTGCTCTCACAAAAGTCTCCACTGTAATGTATTAATGAGAAGATTTACAGTCATATGCTATGCAAAACAGCCTCCCTGAATGAAATTCACCGCCACAGTGACAGGCTGAAACCAACCACATACCAGATCTGATTACAAACTTACATAAGAGACAAGCAGTGTTTTAAAGGAAAAAGAGGATTTGAGTTGAGTTGATCAACTGAAGCAAATATTTCAGTATTGCGTTTCAAAGTTTTTTGTGTTTTGGATAGAAAATAACATACATGAGATAATATTTCCTTTTCAGTGCTTTATTCTATGCCCAGAACAGGAAAAAGACTTAATAATGGACTGCCACAGGACTATCCAACAGTTATTCCTGGGGTCAAATATGGTCCTGCCATGAGTTGCTCAAGAGCACCAAATACTTCTTTGTATGACATATTATACGGAGCCAACAAACGTGGTATGTCAAATAACTATGTGAAAAACCTAACAGCTCTGGCCTATAATAAACTTGGATGAGACAATGTAGTAAAACGAGCAATGTTTTCCTCAATCCTATAAGCCATAGCAACCCCTTAGAGCCTATATGCTAAGTGCATCACCCCTGCCCATATTTACTTCTGGTGGAATAATTCAATACAAACTCCTGAATGGCATTCTCATGTCTGCATGTGTGCTGTCCCCCAAGTATCATGCTGCTCGTTGCAGGCAGTGCTGCACATTGAGAAAGGCGCAATTCTTGATCTCTGATCTATTCTGTGAGTGCAAACAGTTACTCCAATGGGTGGCAGAAGCAATTTAGGGGAAAGCATTGTCGGCAAAACACGCAAGGCATTGTATTTTTGTCATCATCTTGCCCTCCTTAATTAAAAGACTCATCTGTACTAGAATGATCCTCAGTATACCTACAATTTTATAGAACAATTAAAGGTCACATGAACACAAAAGCAAGACGGAGACTGAGCTGCTAAACATGCCCACATTACTCTCCAAAATGAATCTGGTTGGATAAACATAAATAATAAGTAAGGAAATCACACTTATTACTGTTGCAGCTGTATTATAAAAATATGACATGGGTCCCTAAATTCACCACTTTCAAAATCTTGTGTATCAAATTTGAGACAAGAATACAATTAACCTCTTTTAATAATGCACAAGTGGGACTGTGAATATCCAGGCAATTGCTGGCCTGGAACCCCAAAATAGCTATGGACATGATCTGTTGCATACAAGTGGTTAAATATATATCCTTTCATACCCTATACAGATGCTGAAATGCCCTTGAACTAGTAAAAAAAAAAAAACATATCTCAAAAGACCCACAAGCCCCAAGAGGACATAATTGATTTACAGTATGTTCACAAATCTCCAGGAGCTGGCTGAGCTCAAATGTATGACAGACTGGCAAGCTGGAATACATACAGTTCTTGACACTAAGGGAGTTATTTTTTAAAGTCTGTTTTTTTCTGGTTGGAGTTTTAAAGGGGAAAATACCATTTTTTTGGAGGCCGCTAAAGATCCAAATAAAAAAGTACTCCATCTCAAACCTGCCAAGATCATGTAGACATCAATGGCCGATGTCCCATTTACATTTGGAAGATAACATGACCTGAGCTGGGTTTTGTACAATAATCTGCAAAATTTGTGGTTTTTGGCCAATAATGAAAAAAATTGGAGTTTTCAAGCGTTAAAAAAATTATACAATTTAGATTTCTTTTTTACAATTCTATCGACTGTTTTCCCGCACCAGATTTTTTTCAGTAAATTTATTGATAAATACAGTAAAAATGTGCAAAGTCAAAGTTTGGTCAAAGTGATAATGACACGTTCCTATGATTTTTATAGGAACGTGTCAGTATCGGTTGAAAACCACTTTGACCAAACTCCCGTGCACATTTTTACTGTATTTATCACTATTTAAAAATAAATTTACTAAAAAAAAAAGTAGCCCCATGAACCTGTGTGCATCAGACCTGCTGACTCCACTAACAGATCTTCTGCGTAGCTTCAGTGACGCTGGGCTGAGGGCGGAGAGATCCTTCCATAGGCTGAATTCCTGTTTTCATTCATAATCAGCCTATGGAAGAATCACGCCACCCCCAACCCAACATCAATGAACTGTTCAGAAGACCATTTAGTAGTGTCTGAGGGTCGGGTGGATGCTGGTTTGCAGGGGGCTTTGAGGGGAACTATTCTGGATGCAGCATTTACTTGATACTGACACGTTTATATGGTTTTTATAGGAACGAGTCAGTATCGCTTTAAGAAAATAATGAGAAATTTTCGGATTCTAGTAAATAACTTCCTAAAAGTTGGATAACAGCTTTTTTGGCTCCAGTTATAAATTTGAAATGCCCAAACTACCCACAGAATGGAAACCCCTAATGTACCCATCACAAAAAGTATGAATAAATGTAATTTTCTATGCTGAAATCCAGCTGTTTAACAGTTCTTCTCTTTCTGCATCATTTAAAATCTTGGCAGGGAAGGAGGGACTAAACACTGTTGTTGCAAATTGTAACAACTTCTCCACAGCTTACAGACAGCATGCAGGAACTACACAACCCACAATACATTGCAATGTTCCATTCCTTATTGAAATCACGTGTGCAGGGAATTGTGGGGTTTGGAGGATGCAGTCTAGGGACAGCTGGCTGTTGATACAAAGTAACAGTAGTCAGACAGCTCAGCAAAGTAGTCAGACAGATCGGCAGGAGAGCAGGGGACAAGGCTTTGGAAACTGTCAAAAACCATTAAAAAACATAAAAAGTCTGCATATTTTGTAATTGATGTATATTGCAAAGTTGCTTGAAATTATGTTTACTTTTTCAAAAAGCTTTAGTTATATTTTTGTGGAGTTCCCCGTAGCCATAAGCTGGCCATAGACGCAAAGATCAGATCGTACGAATCAACGTACGGTCGGACTTTCCCATCTCCCGACCCTCCACTAACCATTCAGATCAAAGTCTTTACCATTCCGATCAAATAAGAACAGATCACCCAATGTTCTGCCCCTGACAGCAATCGTACGATACTTATGTCTGACAAAAGCTAGTGACAGTCTCCCTCTGAAAATCGTACGATCGGCAATACACGCAGAGATATTATCGGCAGGCGACAGAAATTTTCTAACCTGTCCGATCGACCAAACGACCGATCTCCGAGGGACGAAAAATGTCGGGACTCTCCACACATGGTCCGAAAATCATACGAATCCACGATTCGTACGATCGGATCTTTGCGTCTATGGCCAGCTTTAGTTATAACTAGGTTTCTATCCCTATAAGCTTTTGACCATTGTTAATGTTAGTTTCTACTGATGTTGTGTTGTGATGTTGTGATCAACCATATCTATATTTTTATATACAATCTATCTATATATTTTTAATACAATCCAGATACATTAAAAAAACCAAGGGCTAATTTACAATATTCAAGATAGGATGCATGACAATCTGCCATGTTTTTGCACTCTGTATTCTGTGCTGCATGCTAAAAGTTTTGAAGCACAAAGACCCAATGAATACCCAACTTCCCACCACCCCCTGTCCCCTAACTTTCACATCACATGCAGGCTGCAACATAACCCTGTACTTACCACCTGCCCTATGGCCATATTCATTTAAGTCTGGATAAACTCAGACAAAGGGTCATTTTGGCCCTGTCTTGCAATGGTTATCAATCTAATCACAATGTTTGCTTAGGTGCAGCAACATAAAGCAATCAACCAGAGTTTGTCAGTAAATGCTTCCTGCTGATTGGCTGCTATAAGTGATTAGACAGTTAGCAAACTTTATACCTTTAAATACTGTACATTATCCTCAATACAGCTCACTGTATTTTCAAGGGATAAATAATAAGACATGCACTTAGCAAATACCTCCAAGATGTTATTATTTCTAAAGGACAGTTCTGAATCACAGACCCCAAAATGGGTTGGGTAGATAGGGAATGTGTGGGTGTAATTGGTCACTGTGTTTGACCCTATATTGTTGCACTTTTTTTAGATTCATGATTAAGAGGTCTTTTTTTAAAAGATATAATTAAGTACGTTTCAAAGGCATATTTCATCATAGTTTCAAAAATCATTAATTTTGACGGCATTTTAAATAAACATAAACTTAAATAGCAACTTATTTTGTCCTAAAGTATTTTTTAAGGACAATGTGAGGGCTTTTCCTCATATGTTTATATTCCATTTAAAAGATGAACCTAATGAGATGCTATTTATTCATACTCAACTCAGAAATCTGCTCCAACAGAACAGACAAAAAGGTTTCTGTGTGTCTGTGTGGCCAGTTGGTTATGGGAAAGAACACAACAATGTTTTCACAATGATGTTAGCCTCAAATATATTTACAAATATATACTGTATATATTGTACATAAACAGATATGCACACATATACTTTTAATTGTATTTGCAGGTATACACTATAACATGAAGGGATGTGCAGAAAAGAAAACACATGGGAAATGAGGCTGTAAAACTGTATTAAATCAAATGCCCTTTGTTACAGTTCACTGAAGCACTGCATGTTTGGGAGGACTAATGGGAATAGGCCCATTAGTTTGGAGTCATTAATTTATACAATTTTACTCCTTTAAATATACATTAGTAAGGTATCTGCTACAGGTCTATTCACCATGTGTCTTTAGTTCTTTTTAGAGACATAAAAAAGAATTATGGTAAAGGCTGTGAATGGCAAAGGCAGATTGTATTTATTATTACTCGCTGTACTTATTCAGTGCTGATTTATTCCACTGAGAAGAACATAAAGCTAAACTAAACATGAAGAGAAACCAAGACAAGAAGTAATAAAGATCCAGTCTGAGCTCTGCACTGCAATTTGAGTGTTACGTAGAATGATATTAGTCACAACATGTCAATCAACAGATCAATTGTTGGGTTTATGGCATATTCTAATAAAATCCAGTGCTGCAGTAACTGTCTGTATTGTAACTGGAGATGCTGAAGTAGAAAATGTCACTAAGGGGTATATTTATCAAAGAGTGAAGTTAATAGTGAAGTTCCGCCACTAGAGTGAAATTCCGCCACTCGCCATTCATTTATATGGGATTTTTATAGGCGTATTTATCAAAGGGGGAACTTTCACTTTCACCCATTGATAAATTCAAAATCCCATAGAAATGAATTGAAAGCTGCGGAATTTCACTCTAGTGGCGGAACTTCACTCTTTGATAAATTTACCCCTATGAATCCAAGCAGATAATCTCAAATGAAAAATCCTGCCACATTGAATCAGCTGAACCCATCAGAAAACCCACAGGATCTACAGATAGTACTGTGTATGTTTTTCATACAAGGCTTTTATCATAAGGATTGATTAAATAGCTCCACCAATTACTGTAGTATAGAATACTATAATAAATAATGTCCACTTCTCTTGAAAAAAGTTTTAGTTGCTCCATTAGACTGTATTCTTGTTTTCTAGACCAATGCATTGATAGTATATTTATAGCACATTCTGGATTGATTTGCAGTATTTTATTATCCTTCATCTCATATATTGTCAACTTATTCTATTGCACTTTCCAGAGATCAGTCCTTGTCCCAATGGACCTTACAATCTACAGTAAGTCCCTATCACTCCAGTTAATGCTAATTAGCAGTTGAATTATGGGTTATTAGCTCTACCTAGAAAAACCAGTTCCCACCCAGCCTGTGGGATGATTGACTGTCAAATAATTACCAATGCACTGCAATGCAACATTGGTATTAAGGCTTGTAGGTTTGGTATTTCTGCAGCTAGAAAATGGTTACACAACTATAATATTGAGGTACCAAAGTTATTTTAAGTGATGAATCATTGGCTTGAGATCAGATACAATTTGTAATGCATTAAATGTAAATGCTTCATGTATTTGGTTGATGACTTTATTGTTCTTATCTCTAAAATGCAAGGGAATTCGTTAGCTAACTGAGTGTACTGTATACGACATGATAATAATATGATATTGCTAAAACTGATTGTTACTGATAGCTATCACATTTGTAGCTGTTTACTTTAGTTATTTAGTTATTATAGTAATTGATATTAGAAGCCCCTATAATATTGTGAATTCTTTATTCATTTATAATTTCTTTTACTGTATGCAATAATCGCTTGCCCCTTTATTCTTGGATTCTCTGCAGAGGTGGGTAATACTTTGCAAAATTACAAATGGTATATAAACAGGCTCACTTGTTTGAATTGCTCCTATTGTTTGAGTAATGCCTCATTTCACCCCTGTGACAAATTAGCTAAACTGTTCTGCCAATCTCCCATTGTGTAAAAAGGCCAAGCAGTCTAAAGACATGCAATGATAATAGTGGATTACAGTCTTCTGCAAAACTCTTGCAAACTGAAAATAATTCTCTAGTGTTAAAAGTGACTATTTACTGACATTGCACCCAGCTGACCAATTGTTTTGGTGTGTCCTTTCACTGAAATGGCTTCTAGGTCAAGCCTGAGGTTTCATTCATGATCCTGGAAGTCAAAGTAATTCTGTACTGGTTTGATGTAATCCTTATTCTATCCCACAGAGAGTTCCAAAAAAACTTTCCTTTTTCAGTCTCTACAATGGCTTGTTAAGAAGCTTCGCTACCCAAAACTAGTAAACATGTGGGGGCAGATGTATCAAGGGTCGAATTTCGAGGGGTTAAATCCCTCGAAATTCGACTGGAGAATAGAATCGAATAGGGAATTCGGGCGAATTTACGCACTGGCAAATAGTCGAATGGGCGAATATTCGCCCCGCGAATAGTCGAGCGATCGAATATTCGATGGAAGGATTTCCATTCGATCGAATGATCGATCAAATGCCTTTTTATTCGATCAAAAACTTAGAAAAAAAAGCAATTCGGTAGGTTTAATCTGGTGAAGTAGGCAGTCGAATGATTTTTAAAAGAGACAGTACTTCGACTATCGAATGGGCGAATAGTCGCAGCGTTTTTTCGCTCGATCTATTCGAATCATTCTACTCAGGTGAATTTACGCCAATTCGATAGTCGAGGAGCACATAAAACTCCTCGAAATTTGAGTTTTTTTCCCTCTATTCATTCACCCGAGCTTAGTGAATATGCCCCAAAGTATTATGTACTATTTAATGAATGTTAATGTTTTTAGCCATGACATTTCATAGAAAGGGATAAAGTAAAATCTCAAACAAGATATGAACTGGAGGTAAGAAAAAAAGGAAACCATGAAAAAGTAATTTGAGGTTGAATGCATTACGTTTTTTCCAAAATATAACCGCAAAAAGTTAAAATTGTGTGTAGAAATGAAATATAATTTAAAAGAAACAGGATTGACGAAAAAAATGCAGGTACTAATTGCAACAAAACTCAGTCTTGAAAGTTAATAAATCAACCCTTAAGTATTGTGTTTTTGACAGATAAGTGTATTGCATGTACCATGCAGCCATTCAATCAACTTGGTGCTGTAATTTTTACCTTATTGGGTATGGATACTTAAAACACCAATGTATCTAAGTTTAAGTATTTGATAGCTCACAGAATGTATAGTATGTGTGTTGTTTTATGTTTATATCTACATACCAGTTTTAGTCCTTGACCCACAAGCTCTAATTTTGCATGGGAAAGCAGAGCACTTAGAATAAAAATCTTAACAACTCACTGTTCTTTATATTTGTTATTGGTTGCTTATATAAATGAAAGAACATTGTTAACAAAAGATGACCATCACCGTGCCCGTTAACATAAGGTGTGTTGAGTTCTCATCTGTTTTAAATAATTGGTTTTGAGCTGAATTATCATAATTAAAACACGTAAACCATTCATTTGTCTCCCACTGGATTGACAATAGTTGAAGGTAATAATAAAACTACAGGTAGATGTAGCACTGCTGTATCTAATAATACAAAGTGTACAGTGGCAGATATATATTGGTTTTTAGAAAAGCAGCTAATTACATTTGGGCAAATCTTTTTTTAAGGGATCAATTATGAACTGTGTGCAAATATTATGCCAATGTTAAATACTTAGTAAAATGTATTTAAATATATTATATGTATACATTTTAGTTTCGCATCAATTTGTATTTAGTCATGTTTATTAATGCCTTGTATTTCTATATATAACTGGTAATGGTTGGGGAGAATGAATCCCTCTGATTCCAATCCTTCGGTCAGGGGACACTTTTCCCAAGAAATTCTGCTATGCATGGAGTTGCCACCCTATGAAAATGTCCAGAGGTAAATAGTTAGGACTACCATATGGGGTTTAACATGATATGGTATGGTGGCTTGCCACTTTGTAACTAAAAAAAACTTGTACTTGCATAGATGGTAAATTACTTGCAAAATAGGGGACCAGGGAATGTGTATTGATCAACCCCCTCTGTTTTCTATATTTGTAGCCAACTTGGCCAGATCAATATCACTTCTATTGTACTTATGCATTTTATTTAGCCTTGGAGTGTTCCCAGAACCCCCTTATTTGTGTATATGTGACACCATGATACTATATAAACAATTTTAAAGCTTTATTAATCACCTCTGACTCACCTGTCTAGCTTGCCTTTAAAATAACTTCAGATACTTATGTAATGATGTGAATATCTGTTCAGAAACCATATTGTAAGATTCAGGCATTGGGCCTTTCTATGATTTGGATTACCATGCTTTAAATCTACTAAAAAACATATAAATAGTAAAAATAAAAAAACGTATAGTATTGATCAGCCACCACTAAGCGTTTATTCTAGTTTACCATCAAATACAAGGTACTGTCTTATTACAAAGAAAAAAGAAATCATTCAAAAACAGCATTTAAAAACACACCCATGGCAGGTTTACAGGCTCATCTGTGGTAAGTTCTCAGAGATCAAATGGCAGCCAAGATTTTAAGGTATCCCTGGCTAATTTCAATGGAAACAATAATGATATAATAGATTTTTGTAAACCCAGCAAAGGCTTGGGTTAAACACTTGATGGAAAAGAACTGTTATAAAATGTATATGAACAATGCTTGACAATATTTTCTTTACCTCTACTCCACCTCCTTAAATACGGCTTCAATGTTAAAATTTAGATTTAGAATAGTTTTCAACTTTCAAGTTTTCAACATTCTTTCTAACATAGTAGGGCCAACGATGGATTTTCTTATACCACTTGCTCATAGTAACAGTATCTGCTTACAGGTATACTGAACTGGCAGAGCAATATAGGCATTTTCCAAGATCAAACAAAAAACATTTATAGATCTTCATATCTTCTCATGAGACCCGTCTAAAAACACTGCATGTTTAACAATGCTTATCCGAGACTTTAAATAAGACATATGGCGATGCATTCTGTACGTATGCTATTTTTAAAACACAACTATAAGCAGTGTTATGAATAATTAATATAAAGCAAACGTGTGAACAAATTAGCAAGAGTCCTTAATGCAAAACAACAATGAGGTTAGGTAAATTGCTCATTTTTGTATGTTTTTTGTTTTATTGAAACTTTCTTTGATGGAACATCACTTTACTTACATTAATACTTGCCTTATTGTCAATCAATGTGCCCTGGATAAAAAGTGATATTGGAAGAGAACAGTACTCACATGACTTTCCTGCTCTCTATTTGATAGGAATAAGACGAGTGCCCCTAATTTTCATAAATAGATTAAGCGCTTGTAATTATAAGTGGGAAATGAGCTCATTTTAGCTCAGAAGCTCACACTTATGTGCTTGGGACAAATTCTCTACGCACACATTCATTACAGTTGGCTTATACAGAATAAAATAAAATAAACACCCATTAGAAATAAAAAAATCAAACATTACTATACACAGTCTATTGCCCTAACAGATGCCAGTTTCTTAATAAAACCCATTCACACTCCTATTATATCTATATTTTTTGTATTGAAAGATGAAAAGGTGAAACTGTTTGTTCCCTAGTGGTCTAGGTGGTATTCATTTTACTGTAGGTACATTTCAGATGAGTGACCTTTGATACCACACAAATAAATGAATGCTCTGGAGTCAACAGGAAGGCAAAACTACATCACAGTTAAAAATATTTAGCTCTGCAATACCATATACATTTGTTTGGCAGTTTCTTACAAACATGGCTCCAGGACAGCTCCTTAGACAAACTAGGGAAGGGCTGGGGAGCATTTAGATCTATAGATTTTTGTGGAAGACAAAGGACACGATATAGCAAGTACAAGAAAGTTACATTGGGAAATAGTGTAATGCTCCTTACAGTTCTTTAGGGGCTTCATAGGACTTCAGCTTGAAACTTATAGAAATCCTATAGTCTGTTTAAGATCACTGATTCAAACCACACAGTGGCATCATCTTTTTATGCATTTTCCTAATATATAGATAACTGTTCATCAGATTGCATTAAAATGCAGTTTTAAAACATACACCATTATTTGTACACAACTACAGTTCATTTCCATTGTTTACTTCATTTAACATTATCAAAGAACAAACAATATATTACTGTATATGTAAATAAAATACTGTATATGTATGTATATATATATATATATATATATATATATATATATATATATATATATATATATATATATATATAATTACTTAGCTGTGGTTGAGGTGTATCAGTATATCCTGAAGGGCTGATCAGTAGTTGTCTCCTTTTTCTATTCATGGTGCATTAGATGCACTTTAGGCATTAATATGAGTTTATTTTACGGCCTGAGGATTACGATTTGTTTATTGTATTAGATATGTCTTTAATGGCAATTTGCCTGTTTTTAAGATTTTTTATACTACACTCTGCACAGTATATGAAAGTTTTGAAACATAATAGTACAACTCTTTCGCAACATAATTGTCACATTCTGCACAGTAGATAAGATTTGATACAGAGTAGCATTCTTTTGCAACAAATAAAACACACACAAATTGGTTGCACTACTCTTTCGCAATATATACGCTACACACTGCACAGCAGATACGATTTGAGACAGAGTAGCAATTTTTTTGTAACAAATAAATTGTACACACAAATTGTTTTTAACAATTTTTAATATAAATTTTTATTACACGATTTATACTGTGGGATTCTTGGTCACTTTTATTGAAATTTTGACACTTGACACATACCTTTTATGAGGCTTTTTTATGACACTGATGTCACTTCCTGTTCTTTGACCTTGGTTTTATGGGTATTTAAATGCATTTGGGGTTAAACATGGTTGCCTTGATAAAGGTCCCTGTGTGGACCGAAACATCACGTCGGCTTGCATGTGATTTCACAATACAGATTTGACTATATCACAAGAGATCTCGGTGTTGCTGGTCTTCTTTTTGCTTATATATATATTATCAGCAGACCAGCACTCCCTTTTAAAATGTAATAATTTTTATTGTCATGGCATCAAACCTTTTTTTTTTATTTATTTATTTTTATATATATAGTTGGGGGAGTGGCCTTCATACTGACACTGTGCACTCACAGTACTGCGCTCTTGTTTTCTTTTTCTCTTAATCTTTTTTGCGCGTTTCACCCTGCTGTTATACCTTTCCCCATGTGCCTTTTAGATTATATCACTGGCTAATAGATTTGAGCACTTTCACTGACACCTGTATGGTTGCCTAGCAACAGATTTTGGCGCCATTTCAAGGCTTTATTACCTCTGGGGGGTTGTGGGTGCTGGATGTTTGTTTGTTTTTGCTCCTGACGAAGATCCCTGTGGGGGATCAAACGTTGAGGCTTAATGATAAAACATTTTTTGTTTTTTCACTAAAACCCTGTGAGTGCTGCAATCCTTTTTCACTGCTTATTTCCCATGCTGGCACCCAAGTATTAATTTTGTCTACAGAGTGCACCATTCCTTTGGTTATATATATATATATATATATATATATATATATAATATATATATATATATATATATATATATATATATATATATATATATATATATATATATATATATTACACACACACACACACACACACACACACATACAGTATATAACCAACATCTCCCTAAACACCACAAAAGCAATTTAAAAAGAAAAAAAAACGTATTAAGACCCACGTGAACTGGAAAATTTACCAATAATGATTTCCAACCATTCATCACATTCAAATAACTATACCTTGAAGACAAGTGCAACAACTAGGTGCTAGAGAAAGAAATAGTTCCCTTTTCAAGGCGTTCCAAGCAACATATATATTAATGATATACTTCAGTACATGATACTACTGTTTGCATAAAGAATGCATGAAAAGGGAGATTTCTAACAGATAGGAAACTAAAACCTACGGTTAACTTTCTTCCTCTTACAGATGAAGACAGCATGGAACAGATCGGCTTGAGTGTTACCCATTACAACATACTCTTCAGTGCTGATGTACTGAAAGTTAGAGATCTTACAAGGTTGAAGGACAAACCAAAAAAAAGATGGAATCTGTCCTTTTGATCTTAGAATTCGAGTCACAGACACCTATCCCCAACACTACTTGTAAATGCAACATGTGGTTCTGAAACTAAGCAACTGTACTGAATGCTAAGCAGGACTTGTAAACCAGTTTTCTTTTCAATCCAATAACTCTTTGTAGTTCAGTTCGTACTGCTAATCTTGGTATAAGGAAAAAGAAAAACAGAAGAAAAAAGTGTCTTGCCAAAGAAATCTACTAACTTTCTGATACACTGACACAAAAGAATAGGAAAAAGAAAGAAATGTGATATGTACTGTATATGTGTGTGTGTTTTATTTTAATTTTATTAGGAAAAGGGGAAACATACAGCATACATATATACAGTATATAAACACACACACACACACACACACGCACACATATATATATATATATATATATATATATATATATATATATATATACATATTTATTTATTTTTTATAATTAAAGTATAAAGTATAGCTATAATGGCAGCATTGCAATGGTTACAAATAGTGCCCTTCGAATAAAGAGCCTTGGGTTGTTGTTGAAATAAGTGGAAATATATAGACAGACAATTTTATCCCATTTCTTTATTTTCATTATTTTGAATTAGTTCCCTGTAATTCAGATACTCAAATTGCTTCAACTTCAACTGATTCAGTTAATAACTGAAAGCACTAGGTATGAGATGAAAAGGTAAAGGTAAGTTTCACATAATTTCTACTCTGCATCATGTGTAAAAGGCACATTTATTTCTTCTTTCGGTTACATTCTCTACAGTTCACTGGTGGTGTGTTGAGTAGAATATCACGTGTCAGTAAGTTATATGATGTTACATCACTCTCTACTATACATTTCATATTCTTGAACAAAGCATAAACAGTCGATGAACTGGTCAAGTACCATGACCAATCTGATGGTCTGTCTAGGTAACAACTTGCAGAAATACATAATCATTGCTAAAGAAGGCATCTCAGTTGCATATTACCCCATGTGCTTGGATAGTATTTGGTGCAGACTCCATTCGAAGTATATATATATATATATATATATATATATATATATATATATATATATATATATATATATATATATATATATATATATATATTTCAATATGGACCAACACTCCAAAAGCTTTTATCAAGAATTTATTTATCCAAACATCATTCTTGTGTCCAACGTTTCGGCCTAGACACAAGGCCTTGATAAAGGCCCCAATGTAGGCCGAAACGTTGGATACAAGAGTGATGTTTGAATAAAGAAATTCTTGATAAAAGCTTATGAAGTGCTAGTCCATATTGAAATCTACATACCACGTTTGACCAAGCACCCATCTTGGATTGTGAAGGAAAGAGTGCAGGTACTTACAGGACTATATATATATATATATATATATATATATATATATATATATATATATATATATATATATATATATATCAAACAAAACAAAATGGAACACTCTTCCATAAAGAGAAACAAAAGCCTGGGAGCTAGTCCATAAGAAATAATTAAACACTGCAATGGTTGACAGCACTCCAAGGATAATTCCAACACGGCAATCATGTGTCAGGGACGAAGGCTCCTGTGTGCCGAAACGTTGGGTCAAAATAAACCTTCACTTATTTGACACAATTACCGTGTTGGAATCGTCCTTGGAGTGCTGTCATTTAGGCCAAATAAGGTGTGGTAATCATTTAAATATTATTTATGACATATTACTATATTGCACAAGATAATTGTAGAATATATTTATAAAGATTTTGTGTGTGTGGAAAAGGTTCTGCACACCTGCCTTTGATACCGCACACCAAGGGGCACATTTAGCTTGCCCGAGTGAAGGAATAGAATTAAAAAAACTTTGAATTTTTAATGTTTTTTTTGGCTACTTCGACCATCGAATTGGCTACTTCAACGTTCGACTACGACTTCGACTTTGAATCGAACGATTCAAACTAAAAATCGTTTGACTATTTGACCATTCGATAGTCGAAGTACTGTCTCTTCAACCCCCTACTTCGCCACTTAAAACCTACCAAGGTGTAATGTTAGGAAGGTCCCCATAGGCTTTCTAAAAAATTTTTGATCAAAGAAAAATCGTTCGATCGATGGATTCGAACTCGAAGGATTTACATTCGGCAGTCGAATGTCGAGGGTTAATTAGCCCTCGATATTTGACCATATGTAAATCTGCCCCCAAATGTTCTTTAGAAAACTACAACCTTTATTTCCCTTGCCCACATAAGAACCATTTTCATTCGTTTCACAGCCTAATCAAATTCACATTAGAAAGCAAGCTAACTACATAATTGCTATTCTCTGTTCTATAAATACAGGTGGAAAGTAATCGGAAGGGCACAAATGAGATAAACCTAAACAATGAAACATAAATTATAGCGAAATTGATTATGAAGTCTCTTCTTTTATTAAAACTTGTTTGAAACAGCTAAGCAGTGTAGCATTCATTTTAGGCTAATGTTTTCTCACGATTAATCCAGAGAAATGCTCACCCAGAATATAAAAAACTGTTATGATGGCACATAGGCGATGGCACCACTAAGAAGATTTTTTGTATAAATCAATAAGCCTCACGTGTTTGACCTGCTGATATGTTAGTATTTATGTTCATAATGACCTTCATCTGGCCTCCCAATGTGTAAGAAAAATGATGGCCCTTTGTCAGAAAAAGCTGTCAGGAACTTGATAGAAACCTTTATGACTGAAGCCACCCAGGCAGATGTAAGGTGAGACATCCTGCAGGCAGGATTCCCCAGTGTCCCTGAGTATTCATTGGAGTAATGTGGTCTGTAGTTTTCCACTAATAAACATACAAATAATGGGAAAAAAAAATATTTTTTAATGTCACAAAGATTTACATTGGTGCTTTGTAAAATAATTTGCTTATTTTTGAATAGATTTGAAAAGAAAAATGTGCACTTTGTGTATTAACTGTTTATTGTCTACATATTCTCCCTTGAATAGACAGGTGTCTTAACATAAACATTTTCCTGTAGATCACAAAAATCAATGTTGTTATATAGTTTGTCTGCTTTTGAGCTGCCACATTAGTTGCCATAGCCAAATTAAATCAGGGCATTCAACTTAGACAAACACTAACAACTTAACTGTGCAAGGCAATCAATATGAAAGCCTCTACTAGTGCATTAATGCAAGTATGAGCAGAAGGTTGGTACATTCCATACTGCTGCTTAAAGGACAAGGAAAGGCAAAAAAATAAAATCCCATTTTTACTTTAATGAAAAAGAAACCTATCTCCAATATACTTTAATTAAAAAATGTGTACAGTTTTTATAAGAAACCTGACTGTATGCAGTGAAATTCTCCCTTCATTTACTGCTGTAGATAGGAATTGCCAGATGGTCCCTAACTGCTGAGCAGGGATACAATCATACTTATGAACAGCAGGGGGAGCCCCGCTTTACTTTCCAGCCATGCAGAACTCAAGCAGCTTTGTTTATGATGATCCCTAAGCAGCCCAGACCACACTGAGCATGTGCACAGTCTTAGTCTTGCAAAGATGTTTAACAAAGTTACAAGATGGTGACCCCCTGTGGCCAACTTTGAAAGCATAAATCATTTGTTTGATTAGGCTTTATGCAGTGGCGTAACTACCGAGGAAGCAGGCCCCGCAGTCGCGTGGGGGCCTGGGGGTACAGGGGGCCCGGCGGGGGCCTGCTTCCTCAGTAGTATGCACAACCAGCAGAAGCTGTTTCGGTGAATCCCAC
This sequence comes from Xenopus laevis, assembly GCF_017654675.1. NCBI lineage: Eukaryota > Metazoa > Chordata > Amphibia > Anura > Pipidae > Xenopus > Xenopus laevis. Next base: position 121,318,673 of record NC_054372.1, on the reverse strand, counting down.
TCCTCTCCTCCGTTCTCGCGCTGCTGCTGTCTCCTGTGTGAGTGTCCCAGGAGGATTATTGATATGAGCATTCGCGTGAGCAGCAGTTCCATATCCAGGAGTCGGAAATTAGCGAATCTACCAACTGTCATGAACATGCTAAAATTTTAATTGTACGTGAGTGCTTAAATGTATACTTAACTTGCTAAAGAACCAGGGCCTCAAATTTCTAATGACTTTATTATCAAATGGGAATTGTTGACAGAAAGCAAAACATACAACAGTATGCATAAAATCATTCATCATAATGGTAATTTCCCCTTTATTGAAGCTTTGTTCTACCCTACAGGATTCTTAGTTGTAGGTCAGAGGGAAGCAGATCATTTGTTTGCACATAATCCCATATAAAGGTGTAAACAGCAGACTATAGGACTCATATACATCAATTTCCGATGCTGCCATGTGGGAATTTGAGCCCACCATAATTGATGTGGTAAAACAAGTGCACTTGAGATTTTCAGAATGAGGATGGGTCACTTCTGGTGCTCAGTCATAAAACAATGGGATTCTTCACTGATTTCTAATATCCTTATTATTTACAGTAGGGGGTACATTATCCCTTATAATACATGAGTGATACTCAGTGTTCCCTGTATAACTCAGCCTGCAGCCTTGTGCATTTACAGTATATGGTTACAGAACAACCCCTCAGTGACTTCTAATATCCCTATATTACAGTAACGCAACATTAGCACCACATCATGCCAGTAGCTTGCTATTAATCCCTCACCTCGGCACCTGTAGTACCCACATAGCTTGTTCCCGTAGCCATCCATTAGTTCTTGGGATATTATACATGAAATTCTCCCACTATTTTGTGCAGAGGGGGCCCTGAAATTGTTTTTTGCAGGGGGGACCTGGCATCCGAAGTTACGCCACTGGCTTTATGGTGCAGTAAGTTCATGCTTATGTTTAGTAAACAAAATGCAGCATTTCTAGCCTTATTCTATTTTAGACTTTCCTTGTCCTTTAAGGTTAACTGATTGCACAATTGTCTTTTGGTAGCTCTTTTAATCCTTGTCTGTCATATCTTATATAGCAAGATTTGGTGTAACTGTAAAAGGATTTTTTTTAATATACAGGTATGGGATACATTATCCGGAAACCCGTTATCCAGAAAGTTCCAAATTACGGAAAGGCCGTAAACTCCATGGTATCCAAATTATCCAAATTTATCCAAATGATTTCCATTTTCTCTGTAATAACAAAACAGGACCTTGTACTTGATCCAAACTAAGATGTAATTAATCCTCATTGAAAGCAGAACCAGTGTATTTTTCATGATTTCCTAGTAGACTTAAGGTATGAAGATCTAAATTACGGAAAGATATGTTATCCAGAAAGCTCCACGTCCTGAGGATTATGGATAACAGGTCCCATGGCCGTATAAAGCACATTGGCATAAAATCTTAATGGGCAGAAAAATGTTATAGCACTTTTGAAAATTTTTTACATCATGTAGAATAAAATATGTTGCAACACATATATCCATTAAACACGCATTCCTTTGTTAAAACTACTGTAGGACCAATGGAATAAAGAACACAATGAAGCTAGAAATACCTGTGTTTTTTTCCCCTGCATTTTTGTAAAAATCTCACATAATACTTGGTCACAGCTCTATTTCTCAGATCCTATGTGTCACATACCCAGCTGAAGGTACTGCTGTGCTGCATCTGTTTTAAAGCCGCTACTCCTAAAAATAAGCACTTTGTTACACTAACTTGCCTGAGTTTCTAGTGCACATCTAACAGTATGGCTTCTGGATTTAACAAGCTTGCAATTGTATCGTATCCAAGGGCTCAGTAACATTTGTGACTGATTGAGCTGCTGATGCTTTTTTATGTTATAAAACTTTGAAGCTGCACAAAAGAATATGTCATTCTGATATTGCTGAAGCTAAACCACAGATTTCCCAAACCACAGAGATAACATAAATATAAAGCAGGTGCCGGATCTCTGGTCCTCGCTCAGGATTTTTCTTGTGTAACTTTTAAAAAGAGGATGAAAATAAAAAACTGCTAATGAAATTGGTTAACAATGCAGCCGCCATTAAGGCTGCACGCGATAAGCACCTCTTTTCTTATGACATACTGAAGATGCGTTTTGGTTTGCATGAAAATGGCCTCTGTTCATCATATTCCCAGAGGTTTTTTTTTTTTTTTTTAATTCTTTATTTTGATTTTTCCAAGAAGAGTTTTAACAACAAAAAAGTAAAAAGACAGACAAGCACAACCATTTCCAATCTCTGCTCAAGTTTCTCTTACATAAATCTGGATGGTTTTTAATGTAAACCAGCTCCTTGGCATTAGAAATACCACTTCCAAAACCGTATACTATAGGTGCCTGCTAACCAGAATGCAATATTTGGCACATTAAAGTACATTATAATTGTAATGTAGAAAAACAGCCAAACATAGTACAGTTATTGCTCTTGATTAAAGCAAAAACCCAGTTGCATTGAAGTTATAGAGGTATGGGACCTGGGGATTTTTCTGTAATTTGGATCTTTGTACCTTAAGGGGCAGATTTACTAAGCTCGAGTGAATGATTCGAATGTCAAAAAGTTCTAACTTCAAAGTAAATTTTTGGGTACTTCAACTATCGAATAGGATACTACGACTTCGAATTTACTTCGACTTCGATTCAAAGTAAAAATCGACCATTCGATAATCAAAGTACTGTCTCTTTAACATAAACTTTGACTTCATACTTCGCCAAATTAAAGCTGGATTGCCAAATTTGTTGAAAAAACTTTGAATTCGATATTCGAAGTTTTTTAATTCGATGGTCGAATTTCAACGTTTTTTGTACTTCGAAATTGATCCTTAGTAAATATGCCCCTAAATCTACTAGAAAATAGGGATTATTTGGATAAAATGGAGTCTATGGAAGACATCCTTTCCATAATTCAGCGCTTTCAGGATAATGGGTTTCCGGATAAAGGATCCCATACCCGTACTAACACTCATAATTATTTGACTACATTGTACATTCTATATAAATATGTGGTGTTTAAGTTTCTCTATGCTTCCATGTCTTATTAAGAGGACCACTAACTGGTTAACTGGCCGTAGCCAATAAAAACTTAAATACCTTCATTCATGCAGTCTACTATATATATATATATATATATATATATATATATATATATATGTCTGCCCAATGGCTGGCTCAAGTATGCTCTTTCTGAAACACCAATGTGTAAAACTGTCATATAGTAGCATAAGAGACGAGTCAGAAAGTTAGCACCATCTTAGTACAGGACCACTAAAAAAGCCTGAAGACATAATTTCTTATAAAAAAAACCTTATCCCTTTTTATTTTGAAAATACTGTATATTCTGGTATACTAGTTTAAACCTAAAATCCTTCTTGTTTCCTTATCCTCTCAATTCCTACAAAAAATGTAATATTTATTTCATGGTGCCATCCCATCTGCTGTTGGGCAGAGTTTCCATATTGGCAGTGCGAGGTAGCAAAAAATAATATATGTTTTATTTTAAAATGTGTATCCGACAGAGTCAAATATTGGCAGATCTCACTACAGTCTTTGATCCACTGATATTATATAACTGCACTTTCATGCACATTTCAGTAATTGTGTTTCATCACCTTACAGTTACACAATTTATGATGACACCTTTTTCCCCCCACTTTTTTCAGTTACAGTTCACAAAAATGACCAATATGGAAAGCACATACAATTATACATATTATTAATCCCTATATAATGAAACTAGTCCATTATGGAAGGGTAACAATATTGGGATTTCTTATCTGGAAATCCGTTATCCAGAATGCTCTGAATTAAAGGAGGGTGATCCATTTTAAGCAAATAATTCAAATCTTTGATAATTATTTATGATTTCTCTGTAATAATAAAACAGTACCTTGCCCTGTACTTGATTGTAACTATGCTTCTTGAATCCATATTGGTGTAAAAACAATTCAATTGGGTTTATTTAATGTTTAAATACTTTTTTGACTTAAGGTATGGTGATCCAAATTACACCACTTATCCAGAAAACCTCAGGTCCCAAGCATTGAGAATAATAGATCCTAATCTGCACTGCCACAAATATATGCATGAATGACTGGTTACATATCCTGCTGATCAGTACAAAGGAGCAGGAATTTGTCATCATGTATAAGCAGAAAGATCACTCTCATCTAGTGATAGATCTGTTATTTCAAGGGATATGTTTGGGTTTCTATTTGATTCAGCAGCTGACAAAACCAATCCATAGCAATGAAATAAAATTGGTGATGTTTTTGAAATGTCTGCTTAGCTGTCTTCTGTAGTTCTCCGGAAAAAGATTAAATTCATATATTTGACTCTCTGTGAGCCTTTGTGTTTATTACAACATTTCTTATTTGCTTTACTCACTTGTTTTAGTATCTTAGCATCTTTTATTTCAGATCTACGGATGACTGAAAAATATATATGCAACAGATATTCCAAGCATTTGCAGATTTCTCCAACACAGTACAATGAGAAACAAATCACTTGTGTTTTATTATGTAAAAACTGCATTGTAGTCTATGGGGAAACCACAGTCTACAGGATCACCTAAAAGTAATAGGTAGGTAATTGATAACCAGAGATATATTTTGTAATAAAAAAAAAACCTTGCAGCTGTGATTAATTTAGACACATTAGAAACATTAGCTGCAGTGGTATTGGTGATGGTGCTGGCTGGGGCAGAGGAAGAAGAGTAGGATATATGAAATGACTTATATTTACCTATCATAACCTACCTAGACCCCCAATAACCTACCTAGACCCCAATATAAGACAACCTCTAAATAAAGTGCCAATTTAAAACTCTCATGGCCTTTGTGAACCCGGAAACTGTTTAGCGGCCACTTCCAACAGTGGAAGAAAGTTTGCAAATTTTATAGTTTGTGCCTGTGCGCAGTAAATATAACAAAACTTCTTACTGAAATAGTTATGTTTGCTCCAAAAGATTACAACACGTCTTGAAAGTGGGCAACGCACAATGCAATAACAGTTTAAGGAAGAATATTACAGATTTTAATTTTTATTCTTATTTGTGCAAATTGTTTCACTCTTTGTGACTTTTATTACATTCCCCCACCAGACTCTTCTCTTACTCACAAGACTAGTGGGTGCAATGATCAGGCGTTTGCTTCTTTGTATCTCTCTTGATACCGTGTACAGAACTTAATTTAAAGAAGAGCTGGACTGGGATTCAAAACAGGCCTTGGCATTACAAGTACACATAGAACCAGACAGCTGCCACCAGACCAATAAATAGTGACTGTCTATGGCCTAAAGCAGTCCCTCTGCCAGTCAGGGCCTGAAGTGAAGTAAACATATATTTATGAAATATTTATTTAATCACATGTCTCATTTTTTGAGTAATTGCCCCTATCTGTTTTTTTAATGGCACCATATAAATGAATACCTGCAGGATATAGTTGTTGTGGGCATATTAATTGTTATTATAATTTAGTCTCAAATTCCCTTGTCTACCCAGGCACAGCTGCTAAACTCAGAGCCTGTCCACTGAGGAAGCAACAAATGTAAGAATGTATGGAGGAACATCACAAATAAACAAAACAAAAAAGGCAGAAAAACATTGCCTTAAAACAAAACAACAGGACAACTTACATCTTACACCATAGATCCATATAATAAATGATAAAACTAAAATAAATTAGATTTTTAATGTGAATTTCGGCCCTTTAATAAAATAATTTGTTTTGTTCCACCGATTTCCCTTATCTAGACTAGTACAATGAGAATGAGGGGGTTGTTGAATAAGAAAAACAATTTAAATGTGGATTTGAGGCAGGTTCATTTGTGAAAATAAACACTAAAATGAATGTACCATTTTATAAAATGTTATTCTGCCTTAAGCCACTTCTTTCTCACAACTGTGGGGAATGGCATATCTTCTGTCATTCTTGTACTTGACAAGTTTTATTTGATCCTTGTCTCACAAACTCTCTATTTTCGTTGGCTGATTGATAGCATTACACCAGATCTGCAATCAGAGGTGTATTTTTTCATTTTACTTCAGTATCAATGTTCCGTTCTACTAAAAAAAAAAAACAACACACAGTTGAGGCACATTTCTCGACAAGGCTACTGAATTGTCCTGCATTTTTCATCACTGCTACATTCAAGTTTTGGTTTGATTTATGGTTAATTAAGGATATGCCCATTACAATTTTATATATAGACAAAAAAAGCATGCTGTAATAAACTTTTTACTTCATTCCTATCTGCTACCTCTACCTCTTTAAAATAATTATGTTTTTTTAGGTATTTAGTGGTTTACTACCTGTCATTTGAAATTTTATGTTTGTAACCTAGATCAATAAAGCACTTTTAAAAACTTTGTTGTATTCCAAAGTGAATATCAAGGGTATCTCAGTGCTACCCATGAGGTGGTGGTAACAAAACAGCAGAGAATTCAAAGATGCCTTTGTACATATCTAAGGAAGGCAAAATCAAAAAAGGGCAATGCTTCTAGGGGTTTCATTCAGATCAAACAAATTGCTATGTTGCTCCTATGAAAGTAGACCTAGAGATTTGGATTGTATATCTATACTCAAAAACACACACTTTAGTATTGTAAGCAAACCACACAAATGTGCACCTTTTAAAAATATTTGTTTTAAAACCTCATACACTAATATGGTGGACTTGATGGTCAAATTTGAATATACAGTACAGTAGAGTATATCTAGATACACCATTTACCACTACTGAGCAATTGTAAAGTGGACAATGCACAAGTACAGTATAACCTCTAAAATTGACTTGCTTTGCTTCCAAGAGAAGAAGACATTTTGTTTTGGGTTTTAATGTTATCACAGCTTGCAGTTTGCATAGGAAAATGAACCATGAGATTCATTGTGTCAGGAAGAGGGAATATAGGGTTAAAGGAACATTAACAGCAAAACAGTATCAGTGTTTTAAAGGAATGACGATATAATGTGATGGTGCCCTGTATTGGTAAACTGGTGTGTTTGCTTCAGAAACACTACTATAGTTTATATAAACAAACTGCTGTGTAGCCATGGGGGCAGCCATTCAAAGCTAAAAAAGGAGAAAAGGCACAGAATAAACAGCAGATAACAGATAAGTTCTGAAGAATCCCATTGTATTTTTTGAAAACTATAAACTATACTAGAGTCCCAGATAACAAGTTAATGGTTATCAAGTTCATGCCTATTTTGCCTATAGTGTAGAAATACTCAGTACAAATAACTGACATGATAATTGAAGATAATTCATTCAGCATTATGGTGCCGCTATTTAAAAAGGGATCCCATTCTCAGCCTCAAAACTATAGGCCAGTTAGTCTGACGTCTGTGGTAGGAAAGCTTTTCGAAGGGTAAATAAATGATAAGATACTGGACTTCATAGCAAATCATAATACTATGAGTTTGTGCAGCATGGTTTTATGTGTAATAGATCTTGCCAGACTAACTTAATTTCTTTTTATGAGAAGGTGAGCAGGGACCTCGATTCTGGGATGGCAGTGGATGTGATTTTCTTAGACTTTGCTAAAGCATTTGATACAGTGCCACACAGAAGGTTACTGGTTAAATTAAGAAATGTTGGCCTGGAACATCGTATTTGTAACTGGATAGAGAACTGGCTAAAAGATAGACTACAAAGAGTGGTGGTAAATGGAACATTTTCTAATTGGACCTGTGTTGTTAGTGGAGTTCCACAGGGCTCTGTACTAGGTCCATTGCTTTTCAACTTGTTTATTAATGACCTGGAGATGAGCATTGAAAGTACTGGTTTTTTTTTACTATTTTTGCAGAGCTATAGGTTCCATGAAGGATGCTGCCACTTTGCAGAGTGATTTGTCTAAATTGGGAAACAAATTGCAAAATGAGGTTCAATGTTGATAAATGCAAGGTTATCAACTTTGGCAAAAATAATATAAATGCAAGTTATACACTAAATGGCAGTGTGTTGGGAGTTTCCTTAAATGAGAAGGATCTAGGGGTTTTTGTAGATAACAAATTCTGGGCAGTGTCATTCTATGGCCACTAAAGCAAATAAAGTTCTGTCTGCATAAAAAAGGGCATTAACTCAAGGGATGAAAACATAATTATGCCTCTTTATAGGTCCCTGGTGAGGCCTCATCTGGAGTATGCAGTGCAGTTTTGGACTCCAGTCCTTAAGAGGGATATAAATGAGCTGGAGAGAGTGCAGAGATGTGCAACTAAACTGGTTGGAGGGATGGAAGACTTAAATTATGAGGGTAGACTGTCAGTTGGGGTTGTTTTCTCTGGTAAAAAGGCGCTTGCGAGGCGTCATGATTACACTTTACAAGTACTTTAGCGGACATTATCGACAAATAGCAGGGGACCTTTGGAGTGCTGGTCCATTTTGAAGGCTATATATATATATATATATATATATATATATATATATATATATATATATATATATATATATGTATATATATATATATATATATATATATATATATATATATATATACAACCACTGGCCTGGCGCACACAGATCACCTGTAACTGTGTGTGTGTGTGTATATATATATATATATATATATATATATATATATATATATATATATATATATATATATATATATATATATATATATATATATATATATATATATATATATATATATATATATATATATATACTCACACACACACATTCACACACAATTTTTTTTTCAGAATCAAAGACACAAAAAGAAGATAAACTGCAAGCTTGATTGCATTGCACCATGGTTTGATTATAAACTGGACTGACATTATGTCATACAGCAATTCCTTAAAGCACAGAAGAAGCTAGAAAGCTTTCATAGAGGCCAGTGTGACCCATGAACTTCATCATCAGCAGATTGAATGGCCTGGGGGTAGGACATTTCTTTAACAAACATCAAACAACACTCTTTACTTAGGCATAGCGTTCAGGTATGTTGAGATGAAGACGATATCTGTTGTGCAGTACTGTCGCCTCCATTTTCATTTTACTTTTCATTTTAAACTGACCTGCAGTTTCTGAAAACCTTGCTGAAATTGTTTACATGTTAAAGAAGCACTTTCACAGCAAAAGTCAATGAAGTTGTGATCAAAAAAGCTTTTTTTCTCCCTCTCTAACTCTATGACAGCTCTCATGACATTACTGCAACATTTACAAATATTTCAGCAGCCACTGGGGCCTAAAATAAATAAGTTCTTCTAAGGACAAATATTACTTCAGTTTTAATGTAATTGCAGAAACGTGTCTATTCTCCCAACCAAGCAGTAATGAACAATAATAGAAGAGTTTCAATACTCTTAAAATGGTTAATATTCCTGCAGATGGTCACACATTATCCCAACGGTAATTTGGAATTATTTGAATAAAAGGAATCTAGCACAATGACAGCAAAAATAAGTACTAGTACTTGCTGATTTAGTGTGTTCAATTATATTTAAATTGTTCCCACAAAATCTATGGGGCAGAGTTATCAAGGGTCAAATTGAAAATTTGAATTTTCAAGTTTTTTTTATGGCCAAAACTAGTAAATTCGACTAGGAAATTGTTAAAATTTGATTTGTTTTTTTTTTAAATTTTAATTAGATTTTTTAAATGTACCATACACTTGCCCTTTAAGAATTTGTATTTGACTATTCTAGCCTATGGAAGACATCCTGGGATCAATCTGGAGTTGTTTGCAGCCTTCCTGACATTCAAGTTTTTTTGGAGAAAAATGTTCATATTGAGTTTTAAAAACTTGAATCAAATTTGATTTGAATTCGATTCAAATATGCGGGTTGATCCTATTCACTCAAAATTTGATTTTATAATAAATTGAAATTGGTCGAATTTCGAATTCATGGGAGTTTAAAATAACTCCTATGAACTCGAAATTCAACCCTTGATAAATCTGTCCCTTAGGGGGTTATTTACTAAACTCCGAATGCAAAAATCACGAAAAATTCATTTTTGTTTTAATTTAAAATCAGACTTTTAAAAAAACACCAATTTTTTGGAATTTATTAAACCCAGAGGATGGAAAAGTCTTTATCTGAAAATCCGGCATTTCAGACCTGTCGAGGTTGCATATAAGTCAATGGGAATATATTTATATGATGTGCGCTGGGCAATACCCTGAAGTTTTCGGATGAAAATTGCAAAAAATTCATGAAAAAGGCAGAAAAATTTGTGAAAATTTAATTTTTTCCCGCAGATCAAATTTTTGGGAAAATGTAATAATAAATAAGCATAAAAAATGGATTTGATCAGTTTGTAGAGTTTGTAGCAGAAAATATTGAGATAAATTCTGACTTTGATAAATAACCCCCTTAGTGTTTCACATCATATACTAATGCAACTTAACCTTCTCTCATCTTGCTAATGACTAATGATGTGTATGCAAAACATTAGGCTGTTTAATAATCATTGGCCGCACAATGGTTTTGTACATGTATCTTACTATGAGAATGAGAGCTTTCTAGTTATACTGTGTCTTTCTTTTTTTGTAAATATGGCCCAAGTCTATGTGAATTTACTGACTTTCCAGCCTGATGGGAGCACAAGATAGGACAAGATAACAGCACACCAAGGGGCCGATTCATCAAGAGTCGAATATCGAGGGTTAATTAACCCTCGATATTCGACTAGGAACTAAAATCGTTCGACTTCGAATATCGAAGTCGAACGATTTAGCGCAAATCCTACGATCGAACGATCGTAGGATTATTCGTTCGATCGAACGATTAAATCCTTCGAATCGAACGATTCGAAGGATTTTAATCCAACGATCGAAGGAATATCCTTCGATCAAAAAAACTCAGCCAAGCCTATGGGGACCTTCCCCCATAGGCTAACATTGAGTTCGGTAGCTTTTAGCTGCCGAACTAGGGGGTCGAAGTTTTTCTTAAAGAGACAGTACTTCGACTATCGAATGGTCGAATAGTCGAACGATTTTTAGTTCGAATCGTTCGATTCGTAGTCGAAGTCGTAGTCGAAGGTCGAAGTAGCCCATTCGATGGTCGAAGTAGCCCAAAAAACACTTCGAAATTCGAAGTTTTTTTAATTCGAATCCTTCACTCGAGCTTTGTAAATGTGCCCCTTAGGTATTTTTGTTCAGTTTTGGTCTGAAAAAAAGAAGGTATTTCCAAGGCTAACCTTATATACATTCTTTTGTTCAGCTTTACTACTAGGAGGGTACTGATTATAGCTTTGCAATATACAGGTCAAATACTTACAGCTATTATGATAAGAACCTTCCAAAGTCTTGTATATTTATAACAAGGCAATTTCTTTTAAATACACAGTTAGGAAATTTACATGTAGCATCTGTCACTGTAATACATTATGTTATGATTTGATTATGCTTCTATTTATTTCACTTTGTCTTTACCTTTTTTGTTTATTGTGAATTTTAAAAAATGGAAAACGTAAATAAAAATGTCTAAAAAACTGGATAATGCTTATAAATATGACAAGTGGGGGTGGGGAATGGATAGTTTTCTAACTTCCTCCATGATGTCAATAATGCTTTGCTTTTACGTTCACCTCTTTTGTTTATTTTCTCTAGCAAATTGTTTTCACTTGTAATTAAAGCTGTAGAAATAACAGCTTTAGGAATGTTAGTTGCTGCTGAAGTTGTTACATCTGCTGAAACAACTGCTAATAAGCAAGGCAAAAAAACTGGTCTCTGGTAGTTACAAGACTTGAAGCAAGCCAAATGAAATGCACCTCTCTCCCCTCCAAAAATATACAACCGAGGCTCAGTACAGATGAGTGTGGCTGACTAATTCATCAATTGAAAGACTAGAACAAAATATATCTGCAGCATATGGCAGTGCACTGACAGAATCCCTGCCACAAAAACCCTGATTTAAAAGTAGACTTCACATCATATGCCTTAAGGCAGCCTATATGATTTGTGCTGGAAAGAATAATACAGATTTTTACAAAGAGGCAGAATGTTTGATTGATCATGCACACACTCATTGTGGAAAAGACAAATGTAGCTGTGCAACACATTTTCGATCTATAAGGATTAAAATCCTGTAAAAAAAATTATAGGATTTAAATATTAATAACCTCATGTTTCAGCTCTAAAGACCACAATAAACCTGAAAAGGGGATATACAGGCATGGGATTTGAAAGCGGCATTCACATTATAAATGGTATATAATTTATGTTAATGTTTGTTTGTCGCCTAACACATGCAAACAAATGATTTCTTGGCAATGTCAGTCCTGTTTTATATGATGAACCTTTTCTTACTACAGTTGTGTAGAGGGCCATAAATGACATCTGACCCTTGTTTGACTGTTCTTAAGCAGTGAAAGCCTTCTTAAAAGAGATTGTTTTGTTAGATCTCATCAGTGCAACACATTGGAACATGGCTTCCAAGGGGACGCCTTATACTAATGTGTGGGGCTGATGAACAGGCTGACTGAATTTGAAGACTGTATCTGGGCTTGTGAATTAGAGGTTCTGCATGCATAATCGGCCACAGGGATATAAACCACAATTAAACTCACAAATTCTAAAACCGTGATTGACTGATTCAAATCTAAAAAGAGCTAAATGATGCGCTAAAAAAAAATCCAATACCTTCGAAAACCTTTTTAGAAATATAGGAAAACCATAAATATTTTGAGATTTGTGGAAAAAATAGCAAATCGATTGTTAATAAATGGGCCCCATAATATATTGTTTATATAAGCTACTGTATAATGTGTAAGTTTTTATACTAATATATCTTGAAAAATTGTTTAAAATTATATTTTCTTTTACTATACAAACAAGGGTTTTTCAAGGGAGGACCCCTTTAACTTCTTGGATTACTTTAATGTTGCATGATTAGCCAAACCTGACCATTAGTCAGTTAATGTTTTGACCAAATATTTTCTAAAAAACTCAAGATTTATGTTGACATTCACATCCTCAGTGTAATACAGATGTCACCTTCAAGCTGCATATTATTTCTATATCTTATTGAGATATTTTCTCAAAAACACAAATAATGATTTTAAGAGAAGAACTACAAAGGATAACTCCCTTCTAACATTCCGCAAGCTGTTTTGATAGCAACTAAATGGATGCACTTGAGTAAAGTGTTTAGTATAAATACTGTATAAACTACAGTGTAAAGTGAACTACATTGTAAATTGAAACATCAACACAAATCTTTGCAAATAACATTTGATATGATATTCATGATATTTTTTACATTATTTAATGTATTAAGTGACAAACAATGTGCATCAAATCAAGTGTTTTATAGGTGTTTACATCAAGCATATATTAAATAATTGGCAGTAACAGTTCTAGGATGTTTGTTCACATATTAAAGACTAAGCTGTTTGTGTATGTTTCTCTTCTGCCTGCTTTATTTTCCAATAAGGAAAGACACCAGTTTGGGAGTTTCTTTGGTTAAACAAAGTTCTCAGTAAAAGTGAATCCCTGGATAAATGCTTCATAAAATTATGCAATTCTTAACAATTCTGGAGATTGCCATTGATACAACTGGCCATGTTAAATAAAGGTAGTGAATATATGGGGGCCAAAAAAACTAGTGGTGACAATTACTACTAATTATTAGATAATAGATCACAATCCTGTAAACCAGTTGGTGTTAATATTACTTGGGATGCTATTAATAATGAGATGCATGGGAGTATTTTAAAACTTAGGGCTCTTCCTCATGTTGTACAAACGAAAAAACGATGTGGCAAATGGCGGAGCGCTTCCCATGCACGCCAGCTCCTGCTACGCCACAGCTCTCGCGATGTATCGGCTCCTTCTGACCGGCTACCACATCACACTTCTATTACCGCTGCAGAGCACCGATCAAAGCATTCTTGGAGTCTGGTAAGTTAATATCAATATATCGGCTTTATTTTGCGCTTTTAAAATTACAAAGGAGGGGATTTACATCTAACGCGTTTCGTGTCAGAAGACCTCATGTTCCAGTTCAAAGTGGTCAACCGCAGGGGAACGCAGGTCCAGACGCAGCCAATTCCTCTTTAAGAGGCCTCACAATGATGCATGTAAGCATGGAACGCAGGTGGAACACAGGGATATAAACCACTTTTTTTATAAATAGCTGATGCCATGTGCTCATGATTGGATTTGCTGATTTTACTTCACTAAGGACAGAGTGGGAGTAAGAATCTGGCCATCAAGATATAGAGGCAGGAGGCCTCTGAGGCTGGGGTGCGGCAGCCCCAAGCCTGGGAGCTAGATGAGGAGGGTCTGAAGCTCCTGATTTCCAAATCTGGATCTCTGAGTGCTCGCACTATAGACAGCATTGGGAGCTGGTTGTGAGGAGTAAAGGGGGTTATCGTGCTTACGCTATGGACAGTGCTGGGAGCAATACCCTGAAGGTTTAAAGCAAGCGGTGTGCTTGGCTAGGAGAGCCAGCTTCTAAGGACTTCATTGCTGTGGGTGCCTGTTCCAGGTCTGCTGGAGCCTAACCATCTTAAGCTGGCCACAGACGCAAAGATCTGATCGTGTGAATCAACATACGATCAGACTTTCCCATCTCCCGACTTGCCACTAACCATAAAGATCAAAGTCTTACCATTCAGAAGTAGTAAGAACAGATCAGCCGATGTTCTGCCCCTGACAGCAATCGTATGATAGTTATGTCCGACAAAGCTAGTGAAAGTCTCCCTATGAAAATCGTACGATCGGCAATACACGAAGAGATATTACCCGCAGCCGACAGAAATTTTCTAACCTGTACGATCGACCAAACAACCGATCTCTGCTGGACGAAAAATGTCGGGACTCTTCACACACGGTCCGAATATCGTACGAATCCTCGATTCGTACGATCGGATCTTTGCATCTATGGCCAGCTTAAGTGATTCCCCGGGGTGAGTTGTGCCTGAGGGATGGTAGAAAAAGAATAAAGATCCAGCGTAGCTCCTGTTTGTGAAAGAGGCTTTTTGTGTGCCTGCCACGTGGTGTTACAATTGTAACAATTGTATATTCCATTTGTATGCTATGACCACTTGTTATAAATTGCCTTCAAAATTAGTAACAAGTGAATCTCAAGTGAATTGTTTGTTTGTATGGTATAATTACAACACCCTACATTTTCTAATAAACAGTGCTGTTTTCATTTAGTGAAAAACTAATAAATTATAGCAAATAATACAAAAAATATATAACAGCTCACACATTTTTTTTTTAACATCCTACAAGCCTATTACACAGAAAATACTACATTTAGCTTCCTAAATTTGTACAGAATGTGCAGTCAAACATCAGCTAGCAAAATGCTGCAATAGAGTAAAAAGCATTACTAAACATATGGCAATATCTATTTATTTTTTTTGCCTAAAAGGTAGGATTGCAATGACTTTGTTGCTGTATTATGTGCAAGTGTGGTTAGTAATCAATCATGAATCTATAAGACTGTCTTATTTCTCTGGAGCACCCTATATACTTTATAATATTAATGCCAAAATGCTAATTCAGAAATAAAACCAAACCAATGTTGACAATGTATGAACTAATGTCACCGCCTCTTGCCCGCACATACATTACAAAATGCCATATGAAGGCCATATTCATATTTCAGTTTTTAACTTACAATAACACACACACATACTGTAGACTTGCATGCACAGCTAAACAACAGGGTACTTCTGGCCTCTGAGGTAGGGATGAGCAAATTCATTTTGTATGAATCAAAATCAGTCAACAACTAAGGAGCTTAATAATGTTCTAATCTATTCTCAAAGGAAGCATAAGCAACTGAAAAAGAAAATCAGGATAAATCAAGCGAAAAACCAAATTGTGGACGATTCACTTATCTCTTCTGTGCTCTATAGTTCTTTCTATGCCCATCAATAAATCATCACCTGATAGCAAGAGAAAAGCTTGCTCACTCTCTTTAAAGGCTCCTGAATAAAGTATACAAGATTCTCTATTTAAAGGTGCTTGAATGTGTGCTGTATGGTGAAATGATATGCTATACTTTACACATAGCATGCTCCAAGTTGCACTTATCTATAGGGGTACTCTGCGCCAATTTGCCATTGTGAGCTTTACAAAATCTTTTTTCATTCTTGGTAGTTACCATACATGATTGATAACGGTTAACTTACTCTCTCTTCAGTAGAGGGTAAATCAGGAAAATACTGTATAGAGAAAAATGTTTCACAACAGCATCTGCTGAATAGAAATAGCTTAAAACTGGCAAAGGTTGCTGGGAATTAAAGTTGGGTGCACCAGATCAGCTTCCATCCTGTTGCAATTGCAATAAACGAGTGACTTAGGTCGTTTTTATTGTGCATAATAACATTAATACTGTATCCTACAAAATACACTGCCTTGAAATAAATAAAAATAAAGCTTTTTGGAATGAAGTTTATATTATCAATTAAGATGTCTATGACAGTATGTGGATGAAGTCTGTAACTTTGGTAAATTACATCAGAATTGAATCGGCAACATTATTTAAAGCCATGTACTTAACCATTGGTGGGGGGTGGTAGAATTTGTATTGTTGCAGCAGCTGGTGCCCTAAAGGATTGCTTATCCCTGCATTAGATATTACATGATTTAATCTAAAGTCAATATATGTACAGCTGTATAATAATATAGGGTATCTCGCTACATTGTTTTAAGAAACCACTGTTCTACACACAATGCTTACTAATATTTTCATCCTCCTTGTAGATGCCATTTTCTGTGACCCAACATTTTTATAATAGGTAAGTGATTTTCCCAGTGGAAAGTAAAACAAATCCCTATTTCAATAAGAGTAAGTTCCCTGGTCAAAAGACTAGGCTTCGGGGCCAAAGTCACAAAGATCCGGTGATAGCAGTCTGTAAATTATCCCTTATCATTTGTAGCATGACACGGCTTTGCTGAAATAAATTCTTTTTACTGAGTACAGAACACAGCAAGTGAAATGGAAGAATCTAATTACTATCCCTTTCCATTTGTATTCTATGTCTGATGTTTTAAAAGGCAAAATATATGCCAAGACAGCATTAGAAGCCATTTTTGATGTTATAACTAGACTGTTTATTAATAATCATGTGTGCCCCTTGGCTGTTACATAATGGATTGTAGCAGTGATTGCAGTGATTGCTCAGGCATGGATTAAAGCATCCTTGCTCATATGTCTTTTTTTTAAGCTTTTTAAAATATATGGTTCTTTTAATGCTCTAGCAGAGATTGATTTTACAGGGGGTCCTTTGAGTATCACTGACACTTCAGCTCTGATCCTTTGCTATAGTATATTTTACAGTAAAGGTTTCCAGACCAAATTACTATTTGTAAGGCTTTTTATTTTATCAGCCTTTCAACTTGCCAGGATTACCAAAGTTAGAATAAAAAAAGGAACGAATTCAGATTAAGGTGAGAAGGGCTGAAAGGAGACAAAAAGCCCTTAGCTAGCAATTGTATGCAAAGTGATGCCTTCTGAAATCAGTCTCATGCCATACACACAGCACTGCCTAGATACCAAAAAGTAGAGTTTTGATTCTCCCATAAGGCATCTTGGGTGGAGACATGCAAATCACTCCTTTGTGTCCCTTTAGCCAACTATGCATCCAGAACCGCTGGTTTATAGCACAGATACAGCCTCATGGTTCAGAGCCATATATCTAAACTTGCAGACAGCCCTTCTCACCATAACCAGAATTGGTTCCTTTTTTTTGCTACTCTCCAAGTCCTACCTCTCAGAAGCCATGTTCCAATATTGTGCACTGATGAGATTTAACAAGATTCAAACAGGCTGTCTGCAAGTTTGATTTCAGAAGGCATCACTTTGCGCACAAAGTTAGAAAAGTGACACCCCCAGGCAATAGAGAATACAGGAAGGCCGGGACAATCATAAAAAAAATATTTTCTTACTTCTGCCCCGCAGCTGTTTTTGAAATACAATATTTTCACCATCACCAGAAACCCCTTCTTTTTTACCAGGGCTTTGTACAAGTGTTTTGAAAATACCTAGCACCTAACAGATATGGATGATATTACATTTTTATAATATAATTACTGTGCAATTCAGGAATCGTTTCTGGCCATGGAGCCTACCTCAGGGCCCCAGAACAATGGCTTCTGTCCTACCTAAATGTAGCCCTGAACAGTCCTGTAGTTTTAAAAAAAAACTGGAAGATGACATTTAGATGATGATATGGTGGGGGGAGTTTTACTCAAATGCTAGTATGCAAATTAATGTTTGATATTTTTATGGATAATTTAGAATTTTCTGAAAATGACAAATTCAGTGCATCCCTAGTTATTGAAATCATTTAAAGAAATGTAAACCAATCAAAGAGATAGTCTTTTAATCACTTGATATATATATTGGTAGGTCAAATAAAAGAAAACAATTGAAAACATTAAGGGGCAGATTTATTTAAGGTCGAAGTGAAAATTAAAATTAAAATTTTTGAATTTTTTGGTCAAAACTCTCAAATTCGATTGTGAATTATCCAAACTCAATTTGAGTTTTAATATGAATGCGAATTTTGAGATTTATCATACCCTGGCCCTTTAAGAACTCAAATTAGACTATTTGCCACCTTGTGCCTCCCCCGAGAACAATATTTACAAAATAACAATTTTACAAATATTATAACATCTTAGAATTATAATTTTACAATATTTTACCTTCTTTCTTTAGGATTATTTTGGGTAAATTTGGATTTTGTGACATTTAGAAATACAGTATTTGGATTTGTTTTGTTATTCTGCCAAAGCTTTTGTGGAAGTCTTAATACTGGGCAGTTTCACTCTGTGGCTTCTAAAGCAAATAAAGTAGTGTCTTGCATAAAAAAGGGCATTAACTCAAGGGATGCAAACTTAATTTTGCCTCTTTATACTGTAGGTCCCTGGGCTCCAGTCCTTAAGAAGGATATCAATGAGCTGGAGAGACCGCAGAGATGTGCAACTAAACTGGTTAAAGGTATGGACGATTTAAATAATGAGGGTAGACTGTCAAGGTTGGGATTGTTTTCCCAACCTTAGAGGACATTACAGAGAAATAGCAGGGGACCTTTTTAACCATAGGAGGATATCTGCACCAGAGGCCACCCCTTTAGACTAGAAGAAAATAACTTTAATTTAAAGCAGCTTAGGTAGTTCTTCTGAGGTTGTGGAATGTACTGCTGAATGTTGTTGTGATGGCTGATTTTATTAATGCTTTTAAGAGTGGCTTGGATGATTTATTGGACAAGCATACTATCAAAGGCTATTGTGATATTAAATTCTATAGTTAATAAAGATATGGATTTATATAGTTTATATGTATGTGTATGGAAGGGTCAGTGTGAGCGTGTGTGTGTATGTGGATGCTGGGTTTCATTTGGAAGGGTTGAACATGATGGACTTTGGTCTTTTTTAGCCTGATTTGTATTTATGTAACTCTCAGCCATAAAGAATAAATATGGTTTGGTTTGCAGTAAAATTAAAAATGTGTGCCTTTGATCAGTAAGAAATAGTTATCAATCTAAGGTTTGTTTTAATTATAAAACTGCAATAGCTGAGTGGTGAATAGTTGCTTTTAGTTACTGCACCAGGGCAAATTATGCCCATATAATTATATACAGTGTACCTCCAAGTATTTTTACCTGATGCTGTAGCTTAACATGCAAGTACTAACAACCTTACACAATTACTCTACCAAAAAAAAAGAGCAAGCAACAATTTAAGGTTTTACATTAATACACTGGAAAAACAGCCTAATGGTATGATAAAGAAAGCTCAATGTGTATTGTAAGCATACCTATTCAGGGGAAGCATAAAGCTTAAAATATTTATCTTGCTGTCAGTCATCCTTGAGATATTTAAAAATGTTCTATGAATGAACCATCTACATGTTTGTTTCTTTGCTTATGAAAATGGGATCTATCCACTTCTACAGCTCTAAAACAGTGCAGTTTATACTACAGTTCAACAGCACTGTATTAAGTTCATTGCTTTCCTAAAATTACTATTAAAATATGCATAAACTTGAATTTACATCAGAGCATGCTATTTACAGATTAGCTAACCCTTTTGTACACTGTAACAGAATGATCATATTTTCTTCTACGATAAGTTAATACAATAGTTCTATTTGATACTATGGTTCTATATTTTCTAACGGGGCATACAGGCTATGTAGGCCAAATCAACAAATGTAACAAAAGACACCAGTTTGCCCAGGTGCAGTAACCTTATAGCAATAATTCAGCAGGTAGAATTTACAGGCATCTTCTTGGTTGCTATGGGTCCCTGCTAGGGATGAGCTAATATTTTACACCCATAGACACTAATTTATAGTTAGAAAAGAAGCCCCAGAGAAGTCTTGTAGACAAGAATGGGCAGAAGTGATGAGAGGAGAAGCGAGGCGAAGGTCAGAAGCAGAGCGAAGGTTGCGTAAAGGAGTGTATTTGGAGATCAGAGATAAAATATAGGGAGGGGATTCACTGTTAAGGGCCTTAAATGTAAGTGTGAGTAGTTTGAAATTGATTCTAGAGGAGATTGGGAGCCAGTGAAGGGACATGCATATGGGAGCAGCTGATGTTGAGCGGTGAGAAAGATGAATGAGTGTAGCAGCTGTATTTAGAACAGATTGGAGTTGTGAAAGGCAACTTGTTGGCATACCTGAGAGGAGTAGAGGTGGCCATACACGGGCCGATAAAAGCTGCCGACAGACTGTGTCGGCAGCTTATTGGCCCGTGTATGGGGGCCCCAGACGGGCTTCCCCGATCGAGATCTGGCCGAAAGTCGGCCAGATCTCGATCGGATGGGACAGAAAATCCCGTCGGATCGCGGCCGCATCTGTTCGTTGATGCGTTTGCCGAATGCTAGGATCCGATCG
Source organism: Xenopus laevis (assembly GCF_017654675.1). Lineage (NCBI taxonomy): Eukaryota > Metazoa > Chordata > Amphibia > Anura > Pipidae > Xenopus > Xenopus laevis. The sequence goes on along the minus strand of NC_054372.1, from coordinate 121,297,815 downwards.
TTGGGCCCTAGGGCCCACAATCGGATCCGCCCGATATTGCCCACCTCAAGGTGGGCATATCGGAGGGAGATCCGCTCGTTTGGCGACATCGCCAAACGAGCGGATCTATCCATGTATGGCCACCTTTAGTTGCAGTAATCAAGGCGGGAGATAATAAGAGACTGAATAAGTGTTTTGGTTGATTCTGAACTGAGATATGGTCATATTCGGGCAATGTTGCGCAGTTGAATACGATAAGATTTTGCAAGTGTTTGGATGTGTGGTGAAAAAGACAGATGCAAGTCTAGGATAACTCCTAGGCAGTGTGCCTGTGTGGTGGAATGAATGTTATATTCTTATATTTCACAAAAGCATGTGCCTCATGTTCCCTGTTTTAAGTTTGTGGCATAAGGAACAGAATTTTTTTTTAACTACAGTACATTCATGACAAATCAAGGGTTAGTGAAAACACCCTTTATTACAGATAGCTGTTGAATGCCACCCAGATAGAAAGGTACTTAGAGAATCACCATTTCCAAGTGTTAAATGGTTATAGCACTACTGTGCAAATGAACATCATATTTTCAACTCATAAGAATAGAAAGCTGCATTTCAATTAATGTTTTACACCATTTTGTCATTGTAATTGTGAGTAACTCAGAGCATAATTTGCATTTAATACATGCAGGGCATGGTGTAAAGTGCAAAAAACAGGCATAATCTACAATGTATTTTTTTTTCACCTTGTCCTGCAGGTGGAAGAATTGCTACAGATCTCTGCTTGTAAATGGAGTGCAGAGACTCATTCACCCGATGAATACAATGGTGCCTGTGTTCCACAGCATTGAGTGAGGCACTTTGGTACAAAAACCCCTCCTGTACCCAACTTGCATGTTATTCAGATGCATGCAGGCATTAAAGGCATGGCTGCAACTGTAGGAGCTCTTTGAATAGAGGTATGATTCAATACTACAAATATTAAAATATTACAAGCCACCAGTTTCATGTTTCTACTTAAAGGCTTTCTGCCTCCAAAAGTACATTTTATTTTTTATTATAAAAATGTCTGTTTCAAAAGCTATAGTGGTCATTTAAGTCGCCCCATACAGAATTATAAGAGTGCACCTCTGCCCAGGATTTGCACTTTGTATCCCATGCCAGATAAAAAAAAGAAAATCAGGCTCAAGGTGTAGAGGTGTAGGGTACAGCATTGGTGGGCAAATGTCAGCCTTAACTTGCACCTGATGTACAAGGTAAGGAAAGGGTAGATAGCAGGAGGAGAACATCTACATGCAAGTGCAAGACAGGATGCAAAGATAAAGAAAAATGGCAGTTTGCATTTATTTTTTGCACTTTGCAGCCTACCTTTTACTCTGTGCATTGCTCCTTATATATTTTATTAATGGTAAATTGTTCTCTCTGATAAAGAGACCTACATTATATAAGGTGCAAAGTTTACTCTGTTATTTTCACATAGTATATCAACCAACCAGTAGGTTGTATTTCCTGGTAAAAAAAAGTAAATATCATATTGACTGCTATGTGTTACTGCACTTGGGCAAACTTAGTGTTTTTTTTTTATTACCTATGAGGGTAAGTGTGTCATTTGGTGAATTGTGGGCGCAATGCTCTTTTGACCCTTGTGTAGAGAGTTTGGACACCTTTACTACTCAAAAAAAATCTGCAGTAGCATCTAAATGATGGAACTGAGATGGATTCAGGTCATATATAGTGATTGGCGTATTTGTCCCATTTCGCTTTGCTGAAAAATGTGCAAATTTCCTGTGAAATTCTTGAAAAAATTGTGAAACGCATTGAAGTCAATGGTCGTCAAAATTATTTTGACCCACGTCAATTTCAATGGCCACGACAATTTTTAAGCGTGCCTTATATGTCCAAATGCATTAAAGTCAATGGGCGTCCGAATAATTTTGACACGCGACAATTTTTATAGCTACATTCTTTTGACGTGGCGGATTTTTTGCTGGCAAATTTTCTCGTCAGTTTCGCAAATTTATTTGCTGCGGAAATTTGCCGCAAATTCGCCTGATGAATTTATTCGCCCATCACTAGTAATATAAAGATGGCAGGGATTGAATGACTGTTACAAAGAAAATGCAGAGTAATCTCCATATAGTTCCTTGTGTGCTAAGATGTTGGAGAGCAGACTGCAATAAAGGTATGGGACCTGTTATTCAGAATGCTCGGGACCAGTGGTTTTTCCAATATAGGAATTTGGATAATTTGGATTTCCATGCCTAAAGTCTGCTGAAACATCATTTTAACATTAATTAAACCCAATAGAATTGTTTTGCCTCCAATAAGGATTAATTATTCAGTACAAGGTACTGTCTTCTTATGACAGGGAAATAGGTAATCATTTTTACAAGTTAGAATAAGTCGATTAAAAATTAAGAGTCTATGGGAGATGGCCTTTCCCTATTTTGAAGTTTTCTGGATAACGGGTTATTGGGTAACAGATCCTATAACTCATAAAGATAAGCTTAATACATTACATTCAACTTTAAAATCTGGGATTCATTACTATGTAACATAAATTAATATACAGTATGTAACTAAATACTTATTTTACAAAATCTGCAATTAGCTCGTCAAATGAACACTGCATCAAAAATCTTCCACCTTCACTAAAAATTGGTTGAATAATTAGAAAAAATATTATGACTTATCAAACTTCCTTTTCTACTGCTGCTTTTATTGCGGTAGAAGAAACAGCCCAAATTGTGCTTAGAAAAAGCCAAATCTAAAATGTGAACTCCATGCCTTTGCATTTGTGTTTATCTGCATGTTCTGACTAATTGTAAATTATGGATAGTAGTGATATTCTGTAGTTTTATCTATATTATCATATTATGCCATCAAATTATGATGCACATTCTATAAATGGATACAGTAAAATCAGATGATTAAAGGGATATGCTGACAAGTTATTTTGTTTAATATCAAATGATCATGATCATTGTTTAATGTTGTTTTCACTGTGGCTTTAATTACATTATCCATTCAGCAGAATTCCCTTTGGGCCTATTTATCTCATGACTGAGCAACTGTGACAAAATTAACATTATACAGAATTTATATAAACCCATTGGACTCCTCATGAATCAGACTGTGCACAATGTGATTTTTTGTTTTTACAGCACAACAGCTTCAGCATCTCTTTTTCATTTATTCCTCTGTGGCGATTTGTTTCACTTTTTATTCCATGCCAAGGGATACAGAAATATAGACCCCCACTTAGCTTATATAGTGGAACCATTTTTCACAATTTTATTATGCCCATGAAGTATAATTTTCAACAATTGGTATTAAGCCTTCTCTATTTGACTCCCTGAATCAGCATTTTTCAGAGAGAATTTTAGAAACTGTTATGAAGAATCAGCCCCGTAAGCATCAATACCGAGCAAACCTCTGCCTTTTCCATGTCCGCCTCTTTCTAAACCTACAATAATGTTATGGCTAAATTAGGTCCCTAGAGGGAAAGAAGCGCAAAGCAAGGAACTCTACTTCTTTGTTCAGATCAAAATAAAAAGCGATAAGGATGGAGAGGTACATTGCATGAACGACTGTAAAGAGGCTAAAGAGTATTCATCCTCAACCATTTATTGGTAAAAATAGCAAGATACTTGTCTTGAAATGATACTATCTTTTCTGCAAATATACATAAAGAAACATGTTGTTGCAGAAGTGCTAGTTATTTGATTGCTAAAATACGAGTAAATCTAAAAGCTAAAATGTAAAATTGATTCAGTGAGACATAATACAAAGCATTAGAGAAAACTGATTTTCTCTCTTATTTTTCAGAGAAATATTAAATGTAAATATTATTAAAAAAAAAGGTAATACATGTATGAGATCCATTATCTGGATACCCATTATCCAGAAACCTACAAAAAGTCCATCACTCAAATTTTATCCAAATTATCCAAATTGAAAAAAAAAATTAATTCTTCTCTGTAATAATAAAACAGTACATTGTACTCGATCCAAACTAAGATATGATTAATTCCTTATTGGAAGCCGAAACAGTGTATTGGATTTATTTAATGTTTACATGATTTTTAGACTTAAGGTATAAAGATCCAAATTACAGAAAGATCCATTACCTGGAAAACCCAAGGTCTGGATAACAGGCCCTTTACCTGAAATACAAGCTTTTATTTCTCAAGTACCGTTCTAACGAGTTGCCGTCTAAAAAGTCATTGCTTTTATAACACATGACAGACATAGACCTTTACAACAAACTGTAGTGGGCTGATGTGTTTATTGTTGCATAATATATTATGGCTACAGAGATATGTTAAGAAGGTATTAATTTTAAGGATGAAATTTGCAATTATATACAGTTTTAAATGCTTTAAATCACTAAAACTGTTTTACCTGGTATAAGTGCACTCTGTAGCCTTTGCTCTTCATACTGTATATTATGGGGCAAATTTACTTATGGTCGAATATCGAGGGTTAATTAACCCTCGATATTCGACTGCCGAATTGAAATCCTTCAATTTGAATATCGAAGTCGAAGGATTTACCGCAATTCGTTCGATCATTCGTTCGATTCGAAGGATTTTAATCCATCGATCGAACGATCTTCGACCTAAAAATTGTTCAAAAGCCTGTGGGGACCTTCCCCATAGACTAACATTGACTTCGGTAGGTTTTACGTGGCGAACTAGGGGGTCGAAGTTTTTTTTTAAAGAGACAGTACTTCGACTATCGAATGGTCGAATAGTCGAACGATTTTTAGTTTGAATCGTTCTATTCGAAGTCGACGTCGTAGTCGAAGGTCGAAGTAGCCCATTCGATGGTCGAAGTAGCCAAAAAAATAATTAGAAATTCAAAGCATTTTTTATTCTATTCCTTGATTCGAGCTTAGTAAATGGGCCCCTATATGTTGCTAAGCACAGCAACATACAGAAAGAAACAATGGAACTCTTTCTTCTGCAATCGCTCTACACCCTCACATCAGGCTCTATGGGCACAGGCAGGAGGAACGGTACAGGGGGAATTAAATGTGTGCTCATTTCTATAGTTGGGTGCTTCTTACCTTGAGTGTCAGTGACTATTGACATTGTTCAGAGATCAGGGCATCTAAGTATTCAAGAAGAACTGGCACTGGGATCCATGCATAAACCCAATAAGACTGCTAGTGTAAGTTGGCACTCAAGGAAAATATTGTGGTACATAAATACAACTTAGTTGGTCCCAAATTTGAATGATAAAAAACGTTTACATTAGATACTTTAGCGTGTGCCATAGATTTTACCTTTTCTAAGTGGATGTTCTGTAAAATGATTTCAATAAGATCCCAATATTAGTGAATATTTATGTAATACTTTGTGGTATAATCATATATTGTTTCTGTTGTTTTGCCAAGTGTGTCATAGACTAAAATGTTTAAAGGAAAACTATACTATATGAAAAACCCTGCTTCATGTAAATAAACCATTTTCATAATCATACTTTTTAAGTAGTATGTGCCATTGGGTAATCACAAATAGAAATTGCCATTTTAAAAAATAAAGGCCACCCCCTGGGATTCACTGTGTACACAAACAAACCAAACATGTTAGGTCACATGAGCCAAATTAGGTCATAGCATTGCCACTGATAACAACTCTACAAGTTATTGACAAATACTTTTCTTTCATTACTGATAACTACTTTCCAGATGATAATATCAACACACTTCTCAAGTGATTACATCAGATGTTATAGATACTACTCAAGTGATATAATCTGTGAGCAAAGTTGTCACTGTTAATAATCCATGGAAACTCATTAACAGGAAACCACTGGGGACGAAAAAAAAGCTAAACCACACAAAGCATGTCAAACTTGAAGGTATGAACCAACTTTAAAAGTATATAGGTTATATAAAATATTTGATTGCTGTCCAAATTACCCATAAGCATCATGTGGGTGTTATAATTTGATTATACAACAATGTTTTTATATTATTTAGTTTAATAAATATTCTATGTTAATGCATGAATAAGATAATCATTATAAGGTTAATTTGCTACCAATTACACTTTAATGTTTTTGCCCATAATGTGCCTCATGTTAGTAAGGTCTGCTAAAGCAGGTTGAGTATTGAAATATATTTAAATCCTATCCTATTTTATGTGTCTTTAAAAATTGTCATGCTATCATATTATTTGATAAGTAACATAATAAAGATACAGTACATATTTAGCAATTAAGAGCACTCACAAAGCTCAGAAATGTCGTTCTCAATAGCAGAAAGGCCGCTAGTTAGCTTGGAAAAAAGCCAGCATTTGTATTGCTGTCAGGACATGTGTACTAGTACAACTTCACAGCTTAAAAGAAACATTATTTACCTTCCCCATGTCCACTTTTCATCATTCTCATTAGTATTTATTAAACAGTAAAATATTTTGCTTCAACATCTCTGCAAGTGAAAGCATTTCTATAATTCTACAACATACTGTATATACAGTAGATTACAGGGTAATTAATCAAATTCCACTGCAGTTTAACAATGACGTTTTGTTGTTTCTCCTATTCAAGTCAGAGATTAAACAGTATAAACATTTTATAATATATCCCAAGGGAGATCATTATTTAAATAAAGTACAACCCCAAAATGCAGTATGTTCGAATTGTTGTAAAAATATTATATGGTATATAATAATATGGTAAAGCAAAAATGGAATTATTTAAGTGCAAAATATTTGCACCAGCAAAAATAGTATATATGGAAGTAAACTGTCTCTAATTTATTTATTTTTTTAAAAGCTCATTTTTATAATGTATTTGGGAAGTGCCGTACATTCTTACAATATGATTACATTATGGATAGGGAGAGCAAACGTAGGAAAGAAACAAAAATGAATAAACACAGTTATAATGATTAAGGACAACTTGTTATGAGAGGTTATGGACAATATGGTCAGTCTCTGGTTGGTTTCAAATAAGTCTCTTCAGTTCACTGGTACAAAATGAGAAAAAAATATGTTTTAACACCAACGTAAGACACAGTTCTACCAAGCTGGGCAGTAATGAAATCACTACCAATGGAGTTCAGGAATTGTTCAGTAATTGCATTGAAAAATGAACTGAAATGCTGAGCATGTTGAATTCAGAGGTACAATTCCATGCATGGCAGATCATGGAATTGATAGAAATTAATATTACTCAAAGCTGGAATAGTAAACATTAACAATCCTTGAACAGTCCATCTATTAATACATGTGTTTTTTATACAGCAATATCACACTTGATCTACATCGAGCTAATCTATGAACTGGGCACACAGAGCACCATTGACTTTGAACAACGGCATATATATATTTGTAAGTCAGAATGCTCAGTGATCTGTTACATTTTCTATGAAATCAACATTCTTGAAAATGCCCCATAGGAGGTGAAATTAATTTAAATAAGATCTATAGGGAGTAATGGATTTAGGTTTACAGCTTGAATTTACCAATTTTTAAGTAATATCACTGTTTTCTCATTTACAAAACAATCACGACTGATGCAGCTCTAACCCATGTTAATATCTATAATCATTACTTATAAATAAACCATAATATCCATAATCATTACATAAATAAAAAAAATATCTGATCATTTAGATTATTACTAGTACAGGAAACTTAAAACATACAGATAAGAGACTTTTTTTTTTACATACTGGCATAATATACAGGATATCTGATCTGAACACTTCATATTAATAAAATGTTGACCAGCATATACTGGGGCTCATTTATCAACACTGGGCAAATTTGCCCATGGGCAGTAACCCATGGCAACCAATCAGATTGCTGCACTCATTGTTCTACTTGCAGCTGGCTTCAAAAAGCTAATCACTGATTGGTTGCTATAGGTAACTGCCCATGGGCAAATTTGCCCAGTGTTGATAAATGAGCCCCACTGTGTATAAGAATACAGGTATGGGACCAGAGAGGAAAGCAATTGTTGATTGAGGGCTCATGACTGGGGCGGGACAAAACTGCCAGGCAAGGGTTAGTCGCTGGGTTTTATTCACATAGAATTGAGGGGGAGGAGTGTAGTTAATTTGAATAAAGTGCGGTTACGGAGGGCATTCATTTTCGGTAGAGTAAATAGAGTTTCACCTGTCCTCCCATGGGTTAACCCTTTGTTCTAGTTGTCACAATTGTGGCCGATGTTAGTGGGATACAGGTTAAATTGACTTGGAAAGGTGATTATTCAGGGATTATGGTAGGAAAATGTTTAACTGATGATTGCCATTTGTCACAGCTGGGCAGCAGGTCCCTGGCAATGGTGATAGATTGTTTTTAGTGCAGAGTTTAGCAAGTCCCAAGTTTGTCAGTGGGACATGGTTGGGTGCTGGTTAATGGGAGGTATTATGCTACATTGAGATGTCTTGGTTGAAGCAGACAATCCAGCGCACCCACCATGCTGGAGGGCACAATCGCTGGTGGCCTGGTACGATTGTCTTGCACCTATTTTTGGTCCATCTCCAGGGACCTTACAATATTAATGTTATATTACTGCCATTATCATTGTTATAACACTGTTATTATGTATCTGTTATTTATATTTATGGTTAGGTATTGTTACTGCTATTGCCATGTAATAAAGCTGCGGCCAATATACATTCCAAGAAGTGGTGAGTGGTAATTATTTCTAAGTCAGTAGTTCGAGAAATGGGGCAGGTATTTGACCCATGTCATACTCAGAACCTGTGGTTTTCCATAATTTGGGTCTCCACTCCATACAAAGCAACGTTTTATTATTACAGGGAAAAAGGAAATATATTTTAAAAAATTGACTTAGTTGATTAAACTGGAGTCTATATGTGAGATGGCCTTCCTGTAATTTGGAGCTTTCTGCATAATGCATCCCATACCTGCATATATGTGTATGTAATATTAAAATATACATTTAAAATGATTTGCAATCTGAACTCAGAATCTTTTTACCAACTTATAGCTATATTTGTTTGTTTCTTCCACAAAGTACTGTATGTCATTTTAATGTATCCATCTCATTTGGTCAGTTTTGGGATCAACAAAAGAATCTGGGGTAAGTATTGGAAAGTTTGGTACACTGAACATCTACTTTTAACTGTGGACAATTTGACTACACTGGGAATGGATTAGTATTTTTAGCAAATGAATTATCATAATATCCCTATTTCCCCGCCATATTTATAGCTTCCATTCCATTTAACTGACACAGTCAGGGAATAAATCCTATGAACTGGAAGATGTTCTTTCTGGGACAGGTCTCCCTGGTATAACATAACATAGGATGTATTAATTATTTTTTCTTAGATTTCAAGAACCTGGGTTCATTAGATTCTTTGGGGCAGGGAGGGGGGTGCAATAATACAAAGGTTTATAAGAAAAGAAAAAACTTCTGCAAAGCAAACCAGTTTTTCCTTTTTGCAAACTATTTTGCCCTTGTGCCTATTAAGTTTTGGAAACCCTATAGACTCATCTACCAGCAGAATTCAAGCTGCATGTTTTATAGCTTGCACCAATGTGCAATGTATTTAAAGGAACAGTAACACTAAAAAATAAAAGTAATGAAAATATAATGTAGTGTTGCACTTCACTAATAAAACTGGGGTGTTTGCTTCAAAAGACTACTATAGTTTATATAAACAAGCTGCTGTGTAGCCATGTGGGAAGCCATTCAAGTACAGGATTCGCAGTAAATAACAGATAAGTTCTGAAGAATCCCATCTTATACTACTGAGCTTATGTGTTATCTGCTAAGTAACCTGTGCTTTTCCCCTTTTCAGTTTGAATGGCTGCTACCGTGGCTACATAGCAGCCTAATCATATAAAGTTGTTTTTCTGAAGCAAACAAGATACAAGGCACTGGTACATTTTATTTAATGACTTTAAAACATTTTTCTTTTTTGGTGTTACTGTTGCTTAAATAAAGCCTCTTTCCTATCTTTTATAGTTTCTATCTTTGCACCAACAAAATGGCACCCATGAGAAGTTATGTGTTATGTACAGTTAAAACTTACAATGCAATACTTTTATATTGATACATTTATTTTGGGAAATGCAATTGTTTTTCTAATCTTTTCCATTTTTCAATTACGTTCCTTCCAATTTGGTTTACAAATGAATAAACTGTAATAAAACTATGCTCAACTGATGCTTGAGGTATAATTCTTTAACTTGTTGGATGTTAAAAATTGCCAACACATTATACACAACTTTCAAAGGTACCTATATCTTTGAAGGAAAATGATAAAAGATTGTATTTTTAATTGTTGCATAGAGTTGCTCCTGTATAATGCAGCTCAGTAGATGAGTGTTGTTTTTCAAGCACAATATGTGGTATATTTATCATCTATTGGGTTTATTTATCATTTATTTATCTGTCACTCTCCATTCATTTCTATGGGATTTTGAAAGGCGTAGTTATCAAAGGATGAACTTTCACCCATTAATAAATGCTCTTTTAGAAATCTTTTAGAAATGAATGGAGAGTGACTGTGGCAATCTCTAACTTCACTCTTTGATAAATATACCCCAACGATTCAGTCATAAAGTGTTTTGCTGTAGTGTTTTACAAAAGCTGGCTGGTACTTCATTTCTTCTTAGAAAGCAGAAATAGGATGGCTGTATAAAATATGACCAAATATCTCTGAGCCACATGATATCTATCAAAAATTTGTAGGTGATACAGTGTCTATTGGGGGTGTGATGGCTACCTATGCATGGAATTATCACCATCCCAAGTTCTTGCTTTCAAAACTATGGCTTGAATATTGTCTAAATGGAAAATTGACTGTTCCACTTTCATGTCTTGAAAAATAACTGCAAACCATTAGTGAGAAAAATCAGTGATATCATACTACACTAGGCTATACTACAGCAGTGCAAGGTGTGAAAAAATAAATTCTCAAATTATCACTATAATGTGTGTTTTCAAAGAAACAAACTGGTATATAGGATAATTTATATGTTATAAAACAGAGATTCTATAAGAAGTGTGCAGTTTGTACACCAAACTCCATATACTGTATTACAATGTACGATGTACTGATATGCTCTAAAACTCTCTTTCTTACACAAATTGAGCATATATTTAAAAAAAAAAGCAGAGGCCTGCCAAACACATGATTTTAATAATCTAATACCTGTAGCTAAGTAAGATAATAATATGAGGGAATAATACAACATGATTTATCATACAGAGAACACATGTTGGCAATAGCATAACATAAACACGAAGTAATGAATAAATAGCTGCACTGAACATGCCAAGATGCAAAATAATATTTGAAGTCACTAAATGCTGAGCTCCATTTAACCACTTCTCTCCTTAGTATTTGACTCTACAATATCTTTGTGAGCAGGACCACTTTACTGTTCATAACAGCAATGGCAGCATTTCTGAAAAAAATTCTATTAGGATTACATTCTACTATTATTCTGATCAGAATTTAAAATAAGCAACAGTGTTAACTCAAATGTGTCTATTAAAAAACCCTCTTCCATAAATTCAGTATATACAGTAATACAGCAGCAGAGAACTTTTACTTTTCTCATAGTCTCTATCCAGCCACATTAATAACAATTTGGACAGTATCACTTATCACAAAGTAGTAAACATTTGAATGATAAGAACCATATCATTTCCATAGTGAAAATCAATGGATTTGCTTTATACAGTACACCCCCCATGTACTATATTTGAGATCTATCCAGATTTAATGGATCAGAGGATGCACCCACACTGGGGTGAACAAGAAAGATGAAAATGTTTGAGTTCCTGCCAAATATTGGATATGCAATATTTATAAAAAACCATATGACTGTGTCATGACTGGATATTTTTGTATAATATTTAAAATCATAAAAATGTGATGGCTGCAGGTACACAACGGAGGGTCCACTTAGAAACTCAGTGGAACATCATACTTTCAACAATGTATGCCTATAGCCAACAAAGTGCAGATTTGCCAACATTAACTGCTAGCTGTGCCGTCTATTGAACTAAACCATTTTGTCATAGCAGCAGTGATGTCACAGGGCTTGAACCTTCAATGCTTTTGTTTTGTTATACTGTAAACCAAATATTGACTAGATAATATAGTGAATAAAGTACCCCCTCTTGTAAAATATAAGGATATTATAAGTTTCATGACCATGACCACTCGAAGGCCGAGTGTTTTTATACAGGTCATGGAACTCCGAGGTAACTTCTAATATCCTCATATTTTACAACTGGGGGTACTTTATTTATTATAATACACAAATTTCAGTGAGTCATGTGACAGAAATGACATCAGAACTCACCGTTTATAACTGATGACATCAGAACTCACCGTTTATAAGGATATAATTTACAAGATATTCATAGCTTTTGTGTATTATAGAATAATACATCTGTGAATCAGTATGTACAGAGTTCAAACATTTTGAGCTTAAATATAAATGGCATGGCAGGCAGCAAACTTGTTAATTGCACATTAACAAATCTCAGTTATGAGTGCAATGTTCACTGTTCATCTCAGTAGGCTGATGTTTTAATGGCAGCCATTATACGACTTCAAATAATACTTATGCTGCATAAGGGATATAAATTTAAGAGGATTAACAGGAGGATCGGAGATCTCACGTTGTCACCACTTTGCCACAATTAGCTGCTGCGCTTTAGCACATATCTATGCAGCTGCACGTTTATTAACCACTTCTATGAAAGCTGTGATATCACTCGGCTATGGTTTCGTCAAAAGACTTTGTTTAAAAACTATTTTTAAACAGATGCAGTTTATATATGCATGTGTGGCATTAAATACACTGCAAAATTCTGTGTCAAGTAATTCTAGCAATAAATATATAATACAACTATTCTAAATAGTTTCATTTATTTGTTTTATTTTATGTTTAATGTATTACACATTTATCTTGTGTATAAGGATGGGTGCAATATTATATTAATAGAATGAATATAAATACAAGTGCTAACATGTTAGAGTATGTTAAGCTGACGTACTGTAGGCATACCCAGTCAATAGAACCGATTCTCTCCTCTCAAAGCTTACACAGAAGCTAATTGACTTCCATCCCCAGGGTCCCTATATATTTGTGATTGCCAATATTAAGTGCCCATAACCCTTTGAGAGAGAGATATTGATCATGAATTGATGAAAAGGTGTTACTGTGCATCTGGGTTGTCATAAAAAACAACTTTATTATTAAGTGAGGGTGTCATAATAGTTTTTCATTTTCTATTAAGATCTAATAGTTAGTTTTGAATAATAGTATGTGTTTTTTTTTATTTCTTTCTAATTTAATTGCATTCTGAGATTGCATGTATTTTGTTCCGACAAAGAGCACAAAGTTTTACTGGCAAAGCCGAAGCAGAGGTTTACAATGGGGACCCTGTATATTTCAGTAATTCATAATACAGCTGTTATCTTTAAACTTTTGGTTATTATCTCAGTCATGTTTATTATGTAAGCTTTTACGCAGATTCTTTTCAGTTTGATAAATACCAGTTATTACTAGTCATATGACCACAAATAATGTGTCACACTGTCCCAGTCATAAGTAATCACAGACACAGAAATATGCAACAAGTTATCCTCAGGCAGATGCTGTATAAAGACAAAGCAAACACACTTCCCCAGGCACAGACATACATATAAATGCATTTAGGAATACAGACATGTTTACAGATATGTACATTTGAATGAAAACATGTGGACCAAATCATATAGCTATGCAAGAAGACACAAAATGTGACTTCATAACAGTTTGTACATTTTTCCATACAAATGTGGGACAAAAAGCTGTTTTTTTTGTCAGTGGTCCATAATGCTTTATTTACAAAAGTAGATATTGACAGACATAAACAGTACTAAAGCCAACAGACCTAGCTCAGACAATTAACGGATCAGTCTTGGAGTTTGGCCAATTATGTATCCTTCCTTAATTCTGTTTTCTGTCTTACTCTTGTCTGTTTTGGCCACAGCCTGATCTATTGAAATTGGAAATGCTTGTGAAAACTCAAAATGAGTGGAGTCTATTTCTATAATTCAGCTTTCAGCTACAGAGTTGGATTCTGTCCATTTTACTTGTGACATCCAGATATATTTATGGAGTATTTCTAGACACTGTCTCAGGTACAGGGAGGCTACAGGTTTTGAAACATTGTATATAGAATTCAAGTGTTTACCAGAGTTATTTCTATTTTGCTATATGGTGGTAGGCTAGTAAGTATTAACTGTTATTTAAGGCCCTACCGCTATAAATTCTGAGATTACAAAATAAATAAAACGTTTTGATAAGTGAATGAAAATGCTAACATATAGGGTGATGATATAGTCTTCCTTACAAAGAAGGGATTGAAAGGATTGAGTTCAATGACTGCAATTATTCACCTCCAAGACACGTGGAAAAAGAACTAAGTTTTAGGATAAAAAGTCTAGTCTTTGGGTAGGACAGTGTCTGATTCAAGTTTGTCCTTTGCAGGTCATTTAATCAGTGTAGACATTAGAATGAGGGGTTCATAGCTACGCTAGTAAATCTCTGGCTATCACCACTGATCTATTTTGGGACAAAACAAATCCTATGTTCCCTTATTGCTAAACATAGTAAGTAGCAAATACATATTGGAAAGAATAATGATGAATAGCAAACTGATTGGTACTTTTCATCACTTGTTTCACTGGGGCAAGACTCTCCAGTCATTTATATATTTTTACAGCAGGCAGAGGTATCTATGTTCCTATATATTTTCCTTCCCTTTAGCACCTAATATTGAACTCTGATATCTACCATTTTTACCAGTTAATGCTTTTCAACAGAAGACATACAGTACAAATTCAGATGGATATATTTAAAAATATAAAGGGAAAGGAAAAAATATATAATAACGACCTATGTTTGAGCTGAAAGCTGATTTATTGTTATTACATATATTGCCTTTTCCGACATGATTATTCTTTTGTGCTGTATTTTCATGCTAGCTATTGTTAAACGAAAGTAATATTTGAAATGTCGCCAGAAGTCAGTAAGTTAGTCGCAAATGGTTTGTTCATGTTTTGCATTTTAGCACAGTTTTTCCATGAACGCACTCAGCTGTATGTAGTGCATTCCGAATGTCCACAGAAAACACTGCGTCTGCAAAATTACTCAACATGTTTTTTCTATTTACACATTGCCATTGGCTGTTGTGATTGGTAATAGTGAAAGCACAATAGCAATAGCCTCTAACAATATTGATAATCATTTTCAGTTTTATTATTTTTTTTTAAATTATTAACCCTTTCCTGGTTGGACTGGGTGGCATGCAAATCTTAATAATGGTGTCAATAATGTTAAATCTGGATGTTTTGGATTATTTAAAGCAAAAACTTCAATCCTAATACAGACAGGATAGCATTACTTAGCTTTAAATCTATATGAAGCTCGTTTGTTTCTTGGCATTGCTGGCCCTTTAAATTTGAAAATCTCATTCAGTAATTTTCTAAAGCATTTCTAGATGGAGGAAGGATTGTAACAATCCCCTTTGCCAGACACAGCAACAAGGCAGCAGCTGAAATTTCATTCACGTCTCACTGAGCTAAAAAGAGCACAATAACAATGGTAAAATAATCTGGGTGTTGGGAGGAGAATTTATAACAAACTATGACTTTCAAGTGTCAGTAAAATGACATTAATCCCCTTTTCATACATATATATATTCTAAAAGCAAAAAATAATAAACTGTGATTAGTGTTCAGTAAGCATATTATGTTTGCTATATTTCTCAACAGTACTTTGTCCACATTTCTTTTAGTTGTAGTTGTGTTTTTTATTAACACCAGAATTCTGTATATACAGGGTTTTTCAGCTAAGTCAAGGGCCTGATTTATAGCTGAAAAGCTGCATCAAGATAGATTCTTGGAGCAACCAATCAGATTCTTGCTTTCTTTTTATAAACTGGTAGTAGACTGGAGCAAATATATATATATATATATATATATTTGATGCTAGCAGTGTGTGTACAAGTATATACAAGAAATGACCATGGTCTATAGCTGAATTTGGCCAATTCAAGTATGTTTGCTTACATGCTATGCCATTGTTTTTTATTGTTCTTTAATATAATCATTACAAGGTTATTCGATTTGCTTCAAATAATGTTTACAGTGTAATTCCCTGGGTCACTGTAATTTAGTTATGCCTCGTACAATGAGTGAATATTCTGTTAAATTCTTTCTCACAATGCCACAAATATTTTCATAATTTCCAGCATAAGACTGGTGCATTCCTTTAAAAATATTTAAATTTAATTTAAATCATCATTTATTACTTTTCTGAAGGGCCCCCCTATTAGTGAACAAACGACTCCCATTAGGAGTAAAAATTATTGTTTATATGTCTAGACAGGCTACTCCTCTGCTGATGTGGAAATATTAGTCTTACACACACTTATCAGAACAAAGTTTTCACACATGGTCTGATCACCATGACCTTCGTTTAAGGCATTGTCTTCCCATCATGTTGTCCTCCACTGAATTCAGTGTAACTCTTCTTTTGTTTCTTATTTACACAACTGTTTTATTTTGCTTCATTTGTCCGAAATGCCGTTATAACACCTGTGGTTTCTCTTAGTACTGAATGAATGGACGGGGTCATGGGTGGAAAGGGCAGCATATGGGCCACAATAGGGGAGAGTTAACACAGCCTATAATAATGTGTACTGGTAAAGCTCATTCCTATTCATCAGATGATTAGTTCAATCAATATTTATTCCTGTGTGCTTCCTTTGTCTTTAGCTACAAAGCAGACATCCTTCAGTTTTAGAGCACAAGGCTTGTCTAGGGCAAATTCCCTGCTTTATTTGAAAGGAACAAATTGATTTATTTGGCAGAGGAATACACTTTCATTTCATGCTCATCAGTTGTAGTTGAAGTGTTCATCAACATAAGGTACCAATGTCTCTACATTTGAGGACATCAGGCCTCCCAAATGTTTTTGGATTATTTACCCCGCAGTTTGTAGAACAAAATCAAGTTAAAAATACAGAAAAGGAGGAATACTACTGCATACATATACATTATATGCAGTGTTGTGCATGTTGGATCCTGATGACAGTCCTGTGTGGACCGAAACGCGTAGACATGTGGTTGGAGATAAAAAAGTCTTTTAACTATTTATGGAGATCGTGCCGTGAGTGCTTTCTATCTGTGAACTATGTATATATATATATATATATATAACAAATACATAATTATATATTGGCATACGTTTGTCTTGAAAACAAAAATGCAGCTGAAACTATCTACTATGTGTAACAATCTATTTTTGCTCTTAGCACTTTTGATTTGTGAAAGGGTCAGAATCACTCAGTGCTAATAGCTGCTATAACGATGACCGGGTGACTTTCTAATTGCTCTGTTAGCTTAATTTTTAAAAATTAATGGTTATACAAACTAAACATCTTTCAAGTGGAATTACTGCATAACAGTAATGATAATAATTGATAAGTGATAATTACATAATTATAGCCTCATAATTAATATTCCTTGGTATTATGGAATCGCTTAACATCAGTGATCAGACAAACTGTGCTCTGTTTGCATTAGGTGACATGTATATAGAATAAAAGTTACACCCAGTACATACATGATCAGAGAATAAAAGTTACACACAGTACTTACATGATCAGAGATATATAATTTTTTTTATGAATTTAGAATACCTATACAGAATATTTTTTATAGTTAACAATAATTGCAAAAGAATTGTCCAGCTGTTTTCTGTGCTAGGCCTAGAAATGTGTTAATACACGGAGCAAAGGATTCAGGGGCTGGAAGATGCTTTTCCAAAATGTGAGATGCAGTGAAAGGGTTGATGCAAGAGAGTGTCAGTGTAAAAATTGTAACCAAACAAAATCATTTGTTTTTTACAGTAATACAGAATATTTTGCTTCAAATTATTTATTTTCAATTATTCAGTTATTCCTACATCTGTTAAGTCAAGACTGCTTGTTAAAATATTATATATATATATATATATATTAATATACAGATATATGTGTGTTTGTATATACACGTACATGCATACACTGTCCAGAAAAGCAAAGAAACACAACTTCAGGGTTATCTGTGGATGTTTTCTCCCCATCACTTATAATCTCACAAGTTTTGTGATTATGCTAGAGCAACCAATTTTTGCTGTACCCATACTGGTATTTAATAGCACTATTAATGGAATTTTAGTATGAATAGTAATTTTGTGTTTGCAATGTGACAAAGCACAAAATATATACGTTAGAACTTACACATACATATACAACTACAATGATGTTGTGAGATAACTATTTTTCTTTCTGGCTAATTGCCATTAACAAGTTTATATCTATCAACTTTGAAAAGCAAAACTTCAGTACAGTATTTGCAAGGCAGTCATAAAGAGAATAGATAGGATTCCCTTATTTATTTTATTTTGTTATTGTTTAGTATTCTCTATAGCATTGCTAAAAGAGTGCAGTTTACAGAGACCCTTCTCATTTCCTGGAATCAGAAGTCAAAACAATGTCTACATGCAATATGTGATACACAACAGGTATCTGAATGGCAATAAAACAGAAAATAATGTGATGAATGTGATGACTATTCATAAATATATAGCTAGGTAAGCATTACTTTTTACCTGTTACATTCGATATTTATACATACATAGCTAAGTATTTCTGACACAGGCCTCGCAGTCACTGTTGTCCATACGTAAGAGTTCTATATTCAATATATACACTTAAAACTTCAATCCTAAAAAGTATATTTTACTGTATACACAGTAAAGTATACAGACAGGAGGGACCATACATACGAGCAAGAATTCCTCGAGAAGCCTTTTTAACTAGTATCTACATATTATAGGAAATGCAAGACATGATTAGTATGTTTATGCTTGGTGTTTTACAAGAAAATATTGATTTAAACATATGACAGAATCACACTGTTTGAAGAAACATGTCTTGTGTAACTAGCAAAAAAGGTGACAATAGAAGTGGAAAAAAATGTTACTGGCCAGTCTATGCAAGGCAACAAGTTAAGCCACTTTGATATTGTAAAGTAATCGGAATACCATTATGGCATGATGCTCTACATCAATCTCTCATGTAAATGGTTAATGCTATTTAATAATGCACAGTATATGGATCTGTGATTCCTTTATAACTATGTCATTACTTTTGTAACCACATAATACCTTATAATAAAAGTATTCACCAAATGAGAGAAACCAGGATATTTAGGTATGTATACAGGACATTTTTGGCCATAAACATCTGTTAGAAGTAGATGCTCATTAAATGTGACAAATGGCGATATGATTATGGATTGATTTTCAGTTTATTAGCTTTCATATTGACTTAGCAGTAAGTAAAAGGCGCCAGAAGGGGTTGTGTGGCTTCTAAAAATTGTTTTGAGGTGATGGCAATTCTATTAATGTAGAGGAAATATAACAAAGGTATATTTCCAAGAAAATGTGGCAATACTAGCACCAGATAATGCGCATTCTGGGAGAGTTACCTTCTCGACATGTGTACCTATTAGTGCACCATACATCTCTCTCTTACCATTGCTATTCAAGAGAGTTTTGACATGATCCCTTGGCTTTGATGCCAAAGGAACTGTCATGATTGATGTTGGGAAAAATAGAGTTCAAGGAACAATAACAAGCAGTGTCATGTTTTACCTCATTCAGAATTTGTAAGTCCACTGGCTATGAAGAAAAACCTTGATGCTGGCTTGATATCAAAATGTGGATGACTACAAGTTCAAAGTGTTTGATTCCATCTACTTGATTGTGCAAAGCAAAAAGACAGAGTTTGTATGGGAAGGAAAAACAAAACAAACAGGAGAGCCTAATACAAGGAGAATTTGGCTTCAACATTTGGAATCTTTTAATAGAAATTAAAAAGTAACTACAAATTGACTAAATGATCAGCAAGCTACTAATGGGGAAAGTGACATGAGTATACATGTTTATGGTGTATGCATGTGAGATCAGGGGGTTTAAGGGTTGTCCGTCACTAATCTCACTTCAAGTTATCTTATGTAGCAGTTCAAAGCATTCTAGCCACCCAATAGACTAGATAATACCATACACTCATGCTCACACACACATATAAGGATACTGCATTTCAACTGCTATCATCTTAAAGACATGGTTAAACTTGACCTTTTTGCTGTACTTGCCTCAAGCTATTTGCTGTTTGTTTCAATATCCTGCACTTTGCCTTAGCCAAGCAACAAACATACAATTATTACGCAATCTAAACATTGTTTGGGGTTTTTTCTATAATTGCTTCAAAGTCCTTTCTAACCATGCACCCTCAGACTAATTTGTATGCAGTATTCCAGACGTAAGTGCAACATCAGCATCTTTTGCTGCTATTACCATCATGCTGGAGGAGACATAATGAAAGCTGTTAAGTCTTCCCGGTACTTTTTAATTGTGAGGTGCAGGGAGAGAAGTGACCTATCATTGTGCTTATGTTTGTCTCTTTTTATTAATGTACATCATATACAAAAAGGATATATTCATTAATTTACTGCTAAGAGTAATAGTACAAAAATAAACTCGCCATGATGGGTGAGCCCCAGGGACTTTTTACAGTATTTATGCTGCTCACGTTGATTTGTGGTGCCTTCACATAACAGAGCAAGTACATACTGTATTCTTGGGTCACCCCGTATACCAACATACTTTTAGCAACCATGTAATGCATAATACAAAGCCTAAAAACAAATTTAAAAAAGGTATACTTAAAATAGATTATTATATGTTGCTGATTATTGCTGGTACGGTTTAATAATGCAATCATACAACTTTACTTTATCTATTAACATGTATCCGACTTGCACCCCCATCTATCAAACCAATAACCAAAGCATAATCTAGTCTTTAATGGATGTTCAGAGTATGGGTGGTTTATAGTGCAATAATTGACAAAAACAAAACAAGCAATCCAGGATGAGCACACTATTTTCCTCAATTTTTTATTTTAATTGGATTGAGTTTTACCCCCCTTGCATCTGCAAGCTGGGCAATCTACAGCCCCACACACACAGCGCTCCAGTGGACATGTCTCAGCTTGGAGAGATCATGCTGGCAGTGACCTGGAAGAAGTGCCTGTTTCAATTGAGATGCACAGGTAAAAACATAAAGTGCTAAAGCACATATACTGCACTAAATATGTAAACTACAGACAAGAAAAAACTACAGCCACACAACATCATGAAAAGGATGTATACTGTTTGCATAAGCTTCTTCACTCCCAATAGCTTTTAATGAGTTTCTGGACACTTTTGCCAAAAAAGCATTTGCCAAATTCTCATTGACCGCTGCTCTTTTCTCACAAGCATAGCACAATAGGTTGACAGAATAAAGGTCTTAAAGTTAAGGTCCTAACTCACTTCTTACCAAATGCAACCTTTTAAAATCTCAGCCTTTTTGCACATATACATTTGTGCTGTCTTAGAAACCAATCACCCAGTGTCTCTAATGATTGGATAGGTTACAGCTGAATCCTCTTTTCTTAAACACACTGGCAAAGCCTTAACAAACAGATAGAGGACATTGTAGAACTCACAGTAGAACTAGTGGTACTGTTAATGAGCAACTGTCCTTTAATGAGTGAAACTCTGTATACTAGAGACTTGACATCCTAGCCGGCATCAACACCTCCCCCTCTGCCCCTTACCTCGCATGATGGTAGTGAGGAGAACACTTCTTTCTAAGCGCAATAAAGAAGATCCCAGCCTGATGAGTTAGCAGACAAATCCCCTCATAGAGATGGAGAGCAGCATATCAAGTGAGAAAACCATCCCTTCCCTTGTTTGCAGCCTCTGTCTCTCGTTTCACTGTATGCCTGTATGCTCTACACAGCTTTCTTCTTCTTGCTCTTCTATGACACTGCTTCAGATTTCTTTCTGATCACTTGCACAGATGAGGAGGGGGCTGGATTATGCAATGGGAAGCAAGCGAGCAGCCACAACAAGCTAACCAAAGGGGGAAAAAAGAGAAAAAATCAAGCGAAGAAAGGAAGGCTGTGTGAAGGGCAGAGCATGTGGGTTTTCACATGACATCTGTGCATTTTAACCGTAGGTGCAATAACCACTAAAAAGTTGTGGGGATGTGAGCATCACTAGCACAGTATGCAAATGCCATTTGTTATGTGAGCAAAGCTCCACCTCCAGTATATCTGCAGGTTTCTGCGTCTCAATTCCTGCTTTCTCTTGACAGGAAATATTATAACTGTATATTGATTACAAGCACAGGGTAATTTAGGATGAGCTCCATTGTTTTCACTTGACTCTGAAGGAGAAATGTGTTATTCTGTACAGCACGGACTGCAAGTTTTAAAAGCAGCATTCATTGAAATAAAGTTGATTGTTTGACCAAAAAAAAGTTTCACACAGTTCAAGTTAGTTTACCTGTACATTTACTATGGATATGAACAAAAAAATTACCTTAGCTGAAAAACATTTGAAAAAAAGTTACAGTACACAAACTACACAATTTTCACACAAACACAACTAACAACTTTATTATATAACTTCTTAGAAACAGCTCACGTTTGCTCATACCTAAGATAGGCTGGTACACACACACAATTTGGAAACAGCAGATTTCAGTGCATATATATATATATATATATATATATATATATATATATATATATATATATATATATATATATATATATATATATATATATATATATATATATATATATATATATATATATATATATATATATATATATATATATATACTGTAGAAAAGACCAGCAACACCGATATATTTTGTGCAAAAATTCAAGTGTATTGAAAATGCATGTACAGCCAATGTGACGTTTCGGTCCTCTCAGGGACCTTTCTCAAGGCCTTGAGAAAGGTCCCTGAGAGGACTGAAACGTCACATTGGCTGTACATGCATTTTCAATACACTTGAATTTTTGCACAAAATATATCGGTGTTGCTGGTCTTTTCTACAGTATGTAATCTTTTTTTACCTTGCACCCGACTTTGAAACAGTTTAGCGGAGTGCGGCCCCACAGGAACTTTATATATATATATATATATATATATATATATACTGTATATATATCACACTCTAACATTGCTTATTTCCTGGGTGCACAGTCAATCTGTATTATAGGCGTATTGTTAAGGATCAGCACTCCAAGGATAAAGTGTTAAAATGCATTATCATATTATGCATATTATGTGAACAGTATTTATACCATCCCAGTACCTCATGAAAGGTTGGCCAATCTGTGCATTTCAACAATTACATCATTAATCAATTATGTAAAACAGTATACAATAAAAAAACAAATAAAGTGCATTTTGTAGTATAACTTGCTTACCGCTGGTGTCAATAATGTACATCCCCAGTGCAAGTGCAGATATCATATACCGTACTTGAACAAAGACAAAGGCGGCACTCTGGATAAAAGATGGTGGTTTATTGCAACAGATCACAGACCAACATCGCTTGATGCGTTTCTGGAACACCTCCTTTATCATAGGCAACTCTTGACCCCACAGCTGTCCCTGTTCGTTCGGAAATGAAAATTATAAAGGTCCACCAATTGAACTTACATTAACTATGCTCAAAGTCATATTGCATAAAAATTACTTCAGATTTGAAAACCAGTACTATCTCCAAAGAGCATGGACAGCTATGGGGTCAAAAGTTGCCCTGGCTTACACAATGCTTTCATGCATCAATATGAAAATGAGCATATTTATGGGCATTCATTATTCAGAAAATGGGGTGCCTTTTACGGGAGATTTATTGATGATGTCTTCTTTCTATGGCTAGGCAGTACTGGAGAACTGGAACAGTTTGTTAATGATTTAAATAAACTGGCAAGTCCGATTAAATTCAATATGAAATATGATGGCAATATGATTAAATTCAATATGAAATATTATGGCAATATGATGGAGTTCTTCGATGTATGGATCTACAAGGAGTTAGATAAATTGCAGGTATGTATCTACATAAAACCCACTTATAGGAATACAACCTTGCACTACCACAGCAACCACCCCAGACATCTATTAAAATTCATAACCTAAATCTCAGATGTTGAGGGTGGTACGGATTGATAGTGACCAGGTGAAAAGGCAGGCAGATTAAGAGGAAATGTGGTTGAAATTCATAGATAGGGGGTACCCCACAGAATTAGTAAAGAATACCATAGATTAATCATTGACATTAGATCAGGAAACATTGCTCACAAATACATGTAACCCTGTTGTGGAAGATTCCATTTATTATGTTAGGGAATATGTCAGATACAGCAGTAAGGTGGGGCAAAGTGTTTTTAAACATTGGCCAGTTGTCTCAAGTGATGAAGTTATAACAAGAAAAGTTCCACGACAGCCCTGTTATACATATAAGAGAGATAGAAACCTCAAACAACACTTGAGCCCCTCAGATCCCATGGATAAATATAAAAAAAAACTCAGGCAGAACATGTTTTGACACAGTGACCTGGGGTATTTAGATGTGTGGGCTGTGTAAATTGTAATTGTTTAACTTTGGGGTTCCATTTCTTTCATTCACACAAAGGCAAGAGATACAACATAAGACACAGGATGACATGCTCCACATCTGGGGTGGTGTACATCATCAAATGCAACATCATTTGATGAAGTACACCACCCCAGATGTGGTGCATGTCATCTTTCGTCTTATGTTGTATGCGGCCTGGTATATTGCGACAGCTGGAAGAAAGAATGAGTATTCACAGAGCAAGTATCAGGGCAGCCTTAGATCCAACTAGAAAGGAAAAACATGATAAAAAACAGATATAGCCCAACAGTTGGTGGCTAAACATTGGGCAGAACCTGGGCATGATGCAGCCAGCTTTAGATGCATGCCAATAGAGCATGTATCTAGCCATGCTAGAGGAGGAAACACAGACAAAATTTTATTGAGATGCAAAACTTACTGGATATATGAGCTTGACTGTGTGGCCCACTAGGGGTCTGAATGGAGAACTTGTGTTAAACTGTTTCCTAGGTTAAAAAGATTTCTCCCGTTTCTATCCATTTGATCACGAATACATTGACACATCGGGGGATGTGGATGAAGTTGTAACAAGTTACATTTTGCTTACTGTATCGAACGCTTCAGAAACAAAGTATACAAAATGTTTTTTGAACTGACTGGCACTATATGACTATATATGCACTTGCACTGGGGATGTACATTATTGACACCAGTGGGGAGCAAGTTATACTACAAAATGCACTTTATTTGTTTTGTTATTGTCTACTGTTTGACATAATTGATTAATGATGTAATTGTTAAAATGGCCAACCTTTTACGAGGTAATGGGATGATATAAATACTGTTCACATAATATGCACTTTATCCTTGATAAAGGTCCTAGAAACAGCATGTTGAAATAAAATCCCTGTATTTGAAGAAAACTGGATTGCTGGTCCTTACCAATACTCCTATATACAGTATATACAGTATATATATATATATGTGTATATATATATATATATAATATATATATATATATATATATATATATATATATATATATATATATATATATATTTATATATATATATATGTATATATAAATATATATATATACATACACATATCCCCCATTTCTCCTTGGACCAGGGTTGCTTCTCCTTTTTCTTTTTCACACAATTGGGTCATTCATAGGGGATTGGTTTCCTTCACATGATTTGGGTTAGTGAGTTTGCATCTATTTAAGGTTACTTCCCTATGACAATTCGGGTCTTTATAAAGATCAATTCAATTCCACTGTGGCAAAGCAAACATAGCATTGCTGATACAAACTTAAAAGTACATACTACTGTTGTGTATTCTTACTATAAACCTACTTTGCTGCAAGTTTAAAAGGTGTCGGTGCACAAAGGATCAAGCCCTAGCAGGCATGAGTAGTGGGTCAGTGCAAATCACAGGGCAAATGTAGTATCTGCACCTGAAGCACAAGCATGCAACTAAGCTCATTTTTCCATTATGTCAAGCCAACTATTTCAGTCATCCTGTGCCTGTTATCAACTCGCTCTTCATTCGACCTTATGCACCGGAACCCCTTGTATTTAACATCATCCTATGTGGTAAGCAGACTTAATCAAACAAATTTAAATTTCGTTTTTTTTACCTTTGCACAATGATCACCGCAGACAGATCTATTCCATGGACCACTGTTAAGCCCAACTCACTACAGAAGCTGTTTTTGTGGAATGTGTATGTGTCTAGAAAGCACAGTGCTTGTGTATTCAAACAGTTATTGTTGCGAGTGGGCTGTAGTGCTGGCATTCAGTGGTTAATTATTTCTTCCTCCCCGTGTAGCCCTGCCGCTTTGATCCTGTGTTCAGCTGTTAGAAGCCTCTCAGCCAAAAGCTAGGAAATAACTGTCTTCTTTACAAGGGAAAAAAACATGTTGTATGAGGACAAGTGCTCTTTATTCATTGTATTTGCTGAATGAGCTTAGGTCAGTAAAGGACGCTTGAAAGGTACTAAGGTTGAACAGGCTACTATACATGTAGTTTGGTCACTAGTTTGCAATTCCATTCCCACTATGATCCCCATACTATGTCCGACTGAAAGCACACCTCAAAACCTTTAAGGCTGCCCTCTCTAATAGCCTTGTGTTCATTTAGTGGCTTCTGTATTACAGTGGTAAAATTTTCTGGCAAATTTCCTCTTGAGCCGTGCTCAGCTTTTGCATAGGGAGCATTAGCTTAGCTGCCCAGATAAAGCAGCACAGCAACACTGGATCCTGACAGATTGTGGATCTGGCCCACCCTATGTGGGTGTGGCCTATCCCTGGCACCAGCAGCTAGAGCTTCAGGGTCTTAATTCAGGAAGATGACAGTGAGGTGCTGCTCAGGGTACTGAACTTCATTCACTGTTTAGCCAGATATACTTGAATCTAGTTGCTGCCCCAGTCAGCATTGTTATTCTACTCTTTGCTTAATTGTAAGTATTTACTTCCAAGCCCTATAGCCTGATCTGGTTAATTAGATAATGACAGTGCCTTCTGTACTTTTTCAGTTTTTTTTCTGCTGTCCCCTTCCCTTCTTTATTTAGTATGTGATTCAGTTCACAAAATTTGCCATACAGTATAAAACGGTTTGCGTAATGGTTAGATATAATACTGGAACGCATGGACACTGCATAGGTGTTAACGTTGCACCAAATCCAGGATTTGGCCTTTTTCAGCAAGATTCAGCCAAAATCCAAGTGAATCCTAAAAATCACATGACTTTTCATCACACAAACAAGGAAGTGGAAACATTTTTAACCGTACGCTTAACACACAGTAGTCTTTACCTGTTGTTTGCCATAATTTGCATATGCAAATTCCACTCAGTATTCGGCTGAATCTTTCATGAAGGATTCAGGATTTGGACGAATCTCAAAATAGTGGATTTTTTGCATTCCCCAATTCAAGGGCTCATTTCTGAATGCAAGTGCAAAGCCTTAAAGTAGAACTAAAGCTTAACTAAAGAAGTAGAGTAGAAATAATGCACATTGTGTTTTGGGCTTCTGTACCAGCCCAAGGCAACCACAGCCCTTTTAGCAGGGAAGATCTGTGTCTCTGAAGATGCCCCAGTAGCTCCCCTCTGTGCCGCTGTCACTCACAATATAAAGTACACATCGTCACAATTTTAGGCTGATTAGTGATTAATACAGATAATTACTATATGGCAGCACAGAAACCAGTGCAACTAGCAACAGAATGTAAAAATCAGCCTTGTAGCTAGTGGTGGGTGAATAAATTTGCCTGTCATGAATTCGCGATGAATTACCACATTTCAGAGTCAGTGAATAAATTCGTAGATCTCCCGCAAAAATTCGCCTGCGAAAAGTCCGAAAAGTCACTCGAAATTGCCACTCGTCAACACTATTCGGACGCCCATTGACTTTAACGCCAGTGTCAAAATTGACGCAAGCAACTTTTCATATGCAAATTAGGGGTGGGGAGGGAAATCACGGGACTTTTTGTCAGAAAAAAGGAAGTAAAAAATGCTTTCGCCTTCCCCCCCCTAATTTAGGGTTCAGATTCGGTTCGATATTCGGCCGAATCCAAAATAGTGGATTCGGTGCATCCCTATGTTAAATGGCAAAAATCTATAATGCCCTTTCACTACTTTCATTATGTGATGTAACATTAAACGAGTTTTTCACCCGTAAATTAACTTTTAGGATGATGTAGAGACATCTGGGCTTCATTTTTTGTTATTTTTAATTATTTACCTTTTTTGGTCAGCAGCTCTCTAGTTTGGAATTTCATCGGCTATCTGGTTTCCAGGGTCCAAATTACCCTAGCAACCAGGTAGTGGTTTGATTGACAGACAGGAATATGAATAGGAGAGGCCTGAATTAAAAGATCAGTAATACAAATTAATACTATATTACGATAACTATAAAACTGCAGCCTCTAAGAGTAATAGTTTGTGCTCTGTTGTGGTGAGTAGCCCCTATTTAAAACCTGGAGTCGGAAGAAGAAGGTAAATAATTATAAAAAATAAAGACCATTTAAAAAAAAATGCTAAGAACTGTTTCATAACACACGTGAGATTCACTTGAACGTGAACTACCCCTTTAAGTTGAAGTGAACACATGAGTGGGCAGAGAACATTTTCCATGTTAAACCACAGAAAGGGGTCCATTTAGTAACAATCAAAACAAATGGCATAATGGCATATAAAATGTGTGGTTTTCCTAATTCTAAAAAGTTTTAAAAATGTGAACTTTATTAAGTGTAAAAACCTTTAAGGCAAAACGTCACCAAGTAAAAGTTGTTAAAGCGCTATAGAAGTCAATGAGAGCTGTGCTGATCCTATTGGACCGCTTTAAATGAATTCAGACTTTTAGAAGTTTTCATATTTTTTCTTTGCAAGAAATTGTCAGAAAGACTCAAATTTTCTCGGTTTTTGTATTTTTTACCACATGGTTCACACTTTTTATAATTGGATATTTCAATAAATTTCCAGACAAAAGTGGTTTTAGAGTTTGTGAGTTTAGTTATGATTTTAAAAACCTCCAACACGCTAAAATCCAACCTTTATAAAATATGTCTCATAGACTGAGACACTGGCTAACCAGTGCTATCTCACTTAGGGGTACCCGATTGCACTGAAAGGACTGGAAATTCACCCAAAACAGAAGAGCTTCTCCAGTTCGTTCTGGCTGCACCAACATGCACTTATCACAAAAAGAGGGAAAAAGGACACCCTCTAGTCTAGGCTGCTTAAGTTTTGCAGCCATTCTCTATGCAGCACTAAGCATGGTATTCATTTTGTGCCTGTTGCTACTTTCTCATCCTTCATTGTGAACAGGGCTCAAGAAACAGAGCATAGTTAATACTAGCTTGTTTTGGGGGTATAGTGGGGGGCATAGTTTTCAGTTGTTCTGCTGAAGACAATCTGCTGTTAGTCACAGTTGGTTTGTTGACTGACACTGTAACTGTGCAGTTCCTTAAGATGCTTACATAACACTATGCATCCCTGTGGGGAAAACAGACTCACAATGTACTGTAAAATACCAGTCACGAGGGCACCTGTTATAAATAAGCATAACATAACTGTTAATAAATAACTAATTGCATATTTCCTTAATACAAATACAAAATTGAATATTTCCTTGATACAGGTCCCCTTTTATAAAACTTCACAACTAATGATATATCCAAGTTGTGTGTTGTGAAGAGCAGCAATTGCTGATGTAAACTGATTACAAAGGCTTTAATGGGGAGTTTTACAGGCAGTTCAGGGTGCACAAAACATACAAGCAGGCACCTGTAACCCACACATATCTTCCTTTGGCTGGCATAAAGTATACAATTCATTAATTGCCTATTTAAAGCATTGCACTACTGGCTATTTAGAAATATTTGCTAATCAGTTTGGGTCCGGAGAATTAGCTCAGTTTTATACTTAAAATTAACGTTTAGTACTGGATATAGATAGATATACTTTTTTCATTAATGTTCATTCTGCCAAAAAAAAAAAAATTGGTGAATTGTTGGTAGATGTTGTTCTGCCTGCTGGTGACTCTTCAAATCTGTTCTGTTTCTCACCCATTTCATTTCTTTTTGTCCTCTACTCTTCTTCTTTTTTACCTTTCAGTTTTCTGCTGCTCTTCTCCCTTCTTATAATTTTGTTTTCCTGTATAACTTTCTTGTATTCTCTCTCTTTGTTCTGTACACATTGTCTAGCTATTCAGACTGGCTTATTTCTGTAGAGATTTGGGACTTTATGCCCACAGGGGAGAAGGTGACAAAGATATTTGCTTAAGGAAGAGTGTGTGCATGCCCATTGAGTTTCCTTTTTCAGAAAAAGAAACAGTGCACATCTTAAAACAAGAGTCACTACATAAGAAATCATTCTTGTGATTTCATATGATTGTCAGAGGGCTCAACTGAAGGGTAATTTAACACATTTTGTCCCTTCATAGTTGCCTCAGATCTCCTTGTATGCGATGGACCTTTGGATCTCCTTCAAGTGGTAGTTTTCTTTAAATTGCAGTGAAGATATAGGGGTATAGGGAGAGTTCTCAGGCCCACAGTCATTCCCAATTTCAAAAACAGGCCAGTTATATATATCTTTATTTCAAAGATTTCTGTTAGGTTTTGCATAACATGGTATGTAGTAATAAGCAACTTATTCATACAACATGGATTTTAAAATCCAGGGGAGGGAAATGTAACATTATTTTTTAATAACTTTTGTACTGAATTCCATACTTGAAACAAGTTAATAACTAAATCACAAAAAAGCTATTATAGTTGATATTACAGACAACCAACATTTATGGACAATGTTAGCGCATGTCACACAACACTTGAATCCACAGATATATGTCCCAACCATGCTTAACCAAGTCTGTCTCTTTTATCCCCTTGGTTTTTAACTTTACTGGGAAATAAATTAACTAATTATGGGTCTCTTTTGGCAACAAACTTCCAACCTTTCCTTAGGACATTGCAAAACTAATTAGCATTGAAAAAGAAGTTATTCAAACCTGCTATAAAGAGTCACAAATATAGGGATAATTTACAATCATTATCATAATCAAATGTATCATTTAAGAGGTCAGATATTTCGTCTTTTAAGGGAATTTGCAACACTTTTATAGTACTAACCTCTAGCCAAGTAACACAGGACTAAAATGAATTATTAAGAATTATTATATGAACTGCAATTGTACTTTAGATAACTAAACTGACCTACAGTATATGGATGCCTCTAAACTAACACAATGGTTATGATGAGTCCTTAAAAGAGAATTCCCTGCCCAATCTTTACTGTGTATAGTGGCTTTTATAGTTTGATCCACATCATGCAATTTTAAATCCAGAAAAACAATCTCATTCTTGACAAAATCACTAGTAAACCACAAAATGTGCCTAAACCTTCACTATGTCATACAGTAACACAATCCTACCACACCATAATCAGTAACCTGTAACACATGCTTTTTGCCTTTTAAATAAGATCTCAACCTCACTATTAATGGCTGTAAAAATAAATGAATTAATTGTGACACGTTTTCAATAAGAAAACCTATTGTGAATACTATAGTCTTCCAACAGGAGGAAATTGCTTTTCATGCACCCTAGGAAGGTAAAATCTTGATGTTAGCTCCCCCTGCATATTCAATTTCATTGTGTTTATTTGAATGTATTGCATTATAAGTTCAATGTTGTATAAAACATTGTAAGCATCTTTTAAAGATATGAAATAAAGATCCATTTTTATGTAATCTATACTTAACACATGCCTATGACTAAGGGAATGCTTTCCCGAAACGCGCAAGGCGATGATGTTACCCACCATGACACAATAAAGATACCACTTTATACTCATCTGGAGTGCCGCCTGGAACATTTTTCTTTTGCATTCTTTACACAGGCCACTTGATTGAACCAGTGAGTGTTTTTTTTCTCTCTTTTTTCATAGGTCATTTTTAAAGCAAAAGTACAAAAGGACATATCAAACCCAGGTCATAGTTTAAATAAAGTTTTTGAACTTTATGGCTTCATTTTTCTAGAGTCTACAATGTTCACACTAAGTCCTGGAGTTAGCATGGTTAATTTATTTGTTTAAATGTATCTAAACTGAAACTAATTTTTGATTGTTCATTATACAGTTTTGCTCACCCAACCCTGTTCTACCTATTCAGCCTAACTTATGCTCCTGTGTGTTAAGATTTTTTTCCCATTGCTGTTCTGGCCCTGGTAGATCAGTAATGTATGGATGAATAAAGGAGTGCATAGATGGGAAATTATTTTGGAACTGACTGTGTCAGCATTTGCCAAAAGTTGTATTTTTTGAAGGTGCAGATATATAGAGTGTTTGTGTGTTGTGTGATTTCATAGGAAGGATATATTTTACTTTCAAGTGGTCAGCTCTTACAGTTATTCTTAAAACATAGATAACTCTGATAGTAGGCATGCCTCTAATAATATAACTGTACAGTATAGCTAGTGTAAAGAATAAAGAACTTAAAGAATACATAATAATGTATTGTAAAAAATATTAACAAATCTCTTGTTAATTAAACAATCTCTTGTTTTAGAACATACACAAAAGGAAAGGTTTCAGGAAAAATTCTCAAAAAGCCCAGGTATTTTTAAACATGGGAAGTTGTAACTAGTTAAAGGAGAACTAAACCCCCAATAAAAAAACCCTACCCTACATAGTCCCCCCTTCCTGCTTCCCTCCCCTGCATGGGGATTGCCCCTAATTCATTACTCATGTATAGGTTCAGAGTAAGAGCAGCGGAGTACTTGGGGGCCATCTTCTGGCTCTTCTGTATTTGGGAAGTGAACACTGTATTGGCGCATGCGCAGTTGGAGCAGTCTTCCAGTTCATAGCAACTGGAGCAGTCTTCCGGTTCATTGCCAAAGGGAAGGAAGAGGAACCGAAGAAGGGAGGGGGGACTATGTAGGGTAGTGGGTAGGGAATTGTATTATTGGGGGTTTAGTTCTCCTTTAAAGAATATTAATGCTGTGTGATGCAGTCATGTAGTGTGGTCTTCAATGTTTATAAGAATTAACATTCATAAAAAAACATATAAAGGATATAAATTATGAGGTGGTACAACAGAAAGCTAAAGTTGCTACCTAAACATCTTCACATTGATAATATTTTCAGAACAGTAGTGTTCACTAGGCACAGTTGATTAGGCAGCAGTTCTCAAATTGTTAGTTTGTAACCTTGTTATATGGGCATCTTGCGTTATTTAAAAAAAATCTTCAGTGAGAAGTATTTCATATGCCTTCATTGTTATATTCTTTGGTTTCAATACAAAAAAAAAATCACTACAATGAAAAAAATATAATTTGGGGGACAGATATCTTTTTTGTTTATCAATGCACAGCAGCACATTCAGTTGTAAACATTTATTTTTTCGGTTTGGTTTTAGTTTTTGTTTTTCAGTAACTAGTTCCCAGGTCACATCCAATTACCAAGCCATTTGGGAGACCATTTTATTAATAAATTAATATCTCACATCTGAAATGAATTATCTTTATTTTTTTATGTATTTTTCCTGAAAATTATTTGTCATTACAGAACAAAAGTACAATTCCTGTCTGACAATTTAAGTGGAAAACATACATAAACATAAAGGGTGCAGGTGGCCCGAAATGTTGCCCCTTTTCTGTTTGTTTATGGAATAAATAAACAGCGATGCACTTGTTCACAAACTACAGGGTGCTACTAGATTTCTTTCCTACAGGTTTTAAGAGCGGCATAAACAAATGCATACAAAAGAGGCAGATTAATAACAGCAACATGTTAGTGTGTGCTTATCGCTATTTCAGGCAATATTTAAAGAGAAGTGAATAAGTTCATAGCATTTTTAAGAAGTATTATGAAATTAGACCTTAACTCCAAATGTAGTGCAAACTACAACTAATTCATATAGGTGCAAATTGAAAAAAAAAACAATAAACATAAAAAAGTCTTCTTTTTATCACATTACTTTAGTTGTATTTGTCACAGCCATTCATTTGCTTTTCAGTCAAATGACAATAGCATATCAACTTTAACTCACGAATATATGTTGAGCATTGATTATAAGTGAGTCTGTGATTTCATAATTACGAATGGTTTATTTAAACCAGTATGTTATTAGCTCACTGCAGATTGAATTGAATAAACAACATTTAACTGTAATAGGGGAATAGACTAAAAGGCACGTCAAGTACACAGGTGCAGTAACTAGGGATGTAGCGAACTGCCGTTTATGTGTTCGCAAAAAATGCGAACAGTTCGCGAACTTCGAACACCCGCAAAATCGTTCGATTCGAACGATCGAAGGATTTTAATCGTTCGATCGAACGATTTTCATTCGAATCGAACGATCGAAGCCATTCTATCGAATGATTTCATTCAATCGAATGGCTTCGATCGTTCGATTCAAACGAAAATCCTTCGATTTTAGCGGTCGAAGGAATCGAATGGTCGAATGGTCGAACGATTTTTGTTCGAATCGAACGCGAACTCATATTGGCGAACGTCGCGCGACCTTCGCGAACATTCGGCGGACGCGAACAGTCGAAGTTCGCGCGAACTAGTTCGCCGGCGAACAGTTCGCTACATCCCTAGCAGTAACCCACAGCAACCAATAAGATGTTTTTGACAGCTGAAGGCTACTTTTTGTTTGGCTATCATAGAAAACTTGAGGTTTTTCATATTTTGCACCTTTTATTACATAGCCCCGCACCTTGTGTCAGAGTTAAAATCTAATTTTTGGTATGAACACAGTGCTATGTGTGTAGCATGAGGCAAGTAAATACCTTTTTTTTTTCAGAAGACTTTACACTGCATGTCTTGCATTGGGAAGGACTTTTTGGCTCTTTGTAGCCCATTTCACCCTAAACAGGTTGATTCTCTTCTTCACTACTTTCTAAGTCCTACTTCCTCAGAAGCCATTTTCCAATACCTTGCACTAATGAGATCTAACAAGATTGAAACAGGGTGTCTGCAAGTTTGGATATATGTCTCTGAACTATTAGGCTGTGTCCTTGCTACAAAACCGGCAGTTCGACATAAAGTAGTGATTTGCATGTCTTCGCCTTATGTGAGAGACAAAATCTCATGTTTGGTATGAAGGCAGTGCTATGTGTGCAGCATGAGGCATGTAAATATCTTCTGGCTTTACATGCATGTATTATACAACCCCCTAACAGTTTTCAGTTTCCTGCATTTGTACAGCATTCAGCTTTTTTCTTATTAAACTGGAGAACTGCTGAATAATTGTAATTATATTATCTTTTTATTATTAAAAAGAAAAAACAAATGCAAATTGTCTCTCAAATTGTCTCTCTGCAGCCTTTGACACAGTTGACCACCCGCTCCTCCTAGACATTCTATAGTCAGCTGGCATTTATGACACTGCTCTTTCATGGTTTACATCAAATCTGTCTGACTGTTCCTTTAACATTGCCTTCTCTAACTCTACTGTGCTTCTACTATGTTACCTCTCTCTGTTGGAGTTCCTTAAGGCTCTGTTCTAGGCCCTCTGCTGTTCTCTCTCTATACTACTTTGCTAGGAAAATTTATTCAGTCGACTTCAGTATCACTAGAGATGTCGCGAACTGTTCGCCGGCGAACTTGTTCGCGCGAACATCGGGTGTTCGCGCTCGCCGGAAGTTCGCGAACGTCGCGCGACGTTCGCCATTTTGGGTTCGCCATTGTTGGCGCTTTTTTTTGCCCTCTCACCCCAGACCAGCAGGTACATGGCAGCCAATCAGGAAGCTCTCCCCTGGACCACTCCCCTTCCCTATAAAAACCGAAGCCCTGCAGCGTTTTTTCACTCTGCCTGTGTGTGCTGAAGAGATAGTGTAGGGAGAGAGCTGCTGCCTGTTAGTGATTTCAGGGACAGTTGAAAGTTTGCTGGCTAGTAATCGTTTTGATACTGCTCTGTTATTGGAGGGACAGAAGTCTGCAGGGGTTTGAGGGACATTTAAGCTTAGGTAGCTTTGCTGGCTAGTAATCTACCTTCTACTGCAGTGCTCTGTATGTAGCTGCAGTGGGCAGCTGTCCTGCTTCTGATCTCATCTGCTGACTGCTGCAATAACAGTAGTCCTTGTAAGGACTGCTTTTATTTATTTTTTTGTTGTTTTACTACTACTACTACTACTACTACTACTACTACTACTATAAGAGCCCAGTGCTATTAGTCTAGCAGTGTTGGGGAGTGGGACTGGTGTGCTAATCTGCTGCTCCTAGTAGTTCAGCAGCACCAACTTTAATTTTTTTTTTTTAATATTCATTTTTTTTTTATTTTACTTTTTTTTATTTTACTACCGCTGTAGTAGTGTATAAGTTGACCTTTTAGGCATTATTTGCCCTGTAGGCATTATTTGCACACTGTTTTCTTCAACCCGCCATCGAGCTGTGTGACCTTGTTCACATTCTGTCTAAATATCCATAATATTACCGTCTCCAGAAAAAACACCGGAGTCACTTTTTTCAAGCAGCCATAATATATTTTACGTAATCCGTATCCACCGCTGTAGTAGTGTATACGTTGGCCTTGTAGGCATTATTTGCACACTGTTTTCTTCAACCCGCCATCGAGCTGTGTGACCTTGTTCCCATTCTGTCTAAATATCCATAATATTACCGTCTCCAGAAAAAACACCGGAGTCACTTTTTTCAAGCAGCATTCATATATTTTACGTAATCCGTATCCACCGCTGTAGTAGTGTATACGTTGGCCTTGTAGGCATTATTTGCACACTGTTTTCTTCAACCCGCCATCGAGCTGTGTGACCTTGTTCCCATTCTGTCTAAATATCCATAATATTACCGTCTCCAGAAAAAACACCGGAGTCACTTTTTTCAAGCAGCATTCATATATTTTACGTAATCCGTATCCACCGCTGTAGTAGTGAATACGTTGGCCTTGTAGGCATTATTTGCACACTGTTTTCTTCAACCCGCCATCGAGCTGTGTGACCTTGTTCCCATTCTGTCTAAATATCCATAATATTACCGTCTCCAGAAAAAACACCGGAGTCACTTTTTTCAAGCAGCATTCATATATTTTACGTAATCCGTATCCACCGCTGTAGTAGTGAATACGTTGGCCTTGTAGGCATTATTTGCACACTGTTTTCTTCAACCCGCCATCGAGGTGTGTGACCTTGTTCACATTCTGTCTAAATATCCATAATATTACCGTCTCCAGAAAAAACACCGGAGTCACTTTTTTCAAGCAGCATTCATATATTTTACGTAATCCGTATCCACCGCTGTAGTAGTGTATACGTTGGCCTTGTAGGCATTATTTGCACAGTGTTTTCTTCAACCCGCCATCGAGCTGTGTGAGCTTGTTCACATTTTGTCTAAATATTGATAATATTATCGTCTCTAGAAAAACCACTTGAGTTACTTTTTTTCAAGCAGCATTCATATATTTTACGTAATCCGTATCCACCGCTGTAGTAGTGTATACGTTGACCTTGTAGGCATTATTTGCACACTGTTTTCTTCAACCCGCCATCGAGCTGTGTGACCTTGTTCCCATTCTGTCTAAATATCCATAATATTACCGTCTCCAGAAAAAACACCGGAGTCACTTTTTTCAAGCAGCATTCATATATTTTACGTAATCCGTATCCACCGCTGTAGTAGTGTATACGTTGGCCTTGTAGTCATTATTTGCACACTGTTTTCTTCAACCCGCCATCGAGCTGTGTGACCTTGTTCACATTTTGTCTAAATATTGATAATATTATCGTCTCTAGAAAAACCACTTGAGTTACTTTTTTTCAAGCAGCATTCATATATTTTACGTAATCCGTATCCACCGCTGTAGTAGTGTATACGTTGACTTTGTAGGCATTATTTGCACAGTGTTTTCTTCAACCCGCCATCTAGCTGTGTGTATTATCGTTTCCAGAAAAACCAACTGAGTTTTTGTTGTTGTTGTTGTTTTTTTAAAAATAATGCCAGGCAAAGGCAGGCCGCCACGCAGAGGCCGTGCTAGGGGCCGTGCTGCTATGCAATCCTGTGGCCCTAGCAAATTGCCCAGTTTTAAAAAGCCAATGACCCTGAACTCCCAAAATGCTGAAGAGGTAGTTGACTGGCTTACACAGCACACCCCATCCTCTACCGTTTCTAACTTTACCACAACATCCTCCTCATCCTCCACTGCTATGGCCACCCCACGTAACACTTCCTCCACCACCGGTGCCCCTTCTTCACTGGGGTCAGAGGAGTTATTTTCCAATGAGTTTCTTGAACTGAGTAATGCGCAACCATTATTGCCAGAAGAAGATGAAGGAGATGAGGACCTTACACCAGATTTAATTCTGGCAGAGAACACGATAGAGATGGACATAATGAGTGATGAGGAGGAGGTCCCCGCTGCTGCTTCCTTCTGTGATGTGTCAGAAGAAATTGATGCATCTGAGGAGAATGATGATGAGGAGATTGATGTTTTGTGGGTGCCTAGTAGAAGAGAGCAAGAGGAGGGTAGTTCAGATGGAGAGACGGAGAGTCAGAGAGGCAGTAGGAGAATAAGACTTAGAAGAAGCAGGGAGGACAGCCCGCAGGGATCAGCAGGGCAACAACATGTATCGGCACCTGTGTTCAGCCGGCCAACGCACCCGCCATTGCCGCCAATACCGCCAACTCCGCCAACTTCTACTGTTACCGCCAGATCGCACACTTCCAAAAGTCAGCAGTGTGGGATTTTTTTAATGTGTGTGCCTCTGACAAAAGCATTGTAATTTGCAATGAGTGCAGTCAGAAACTGAGCCTTGGTAAGCCCAACAGCCACATAGGTACAACTTCTATGCGAAGGCACATGAGCGGCAAGCACAAAGCACTTTGGGAGCAACACCTCAAAGGCAACAGGCAAACTAAAAGCCACACTCCTTCTGGTCCAGCATCTTACTGCTCTACCTCTGCTCTCCTTGACCCGTCTGAACCACCCTCCACTCCGCCTTCCACCTTGACCACCTGTTCCCATTCCCAGTCATCTGCCACCAGCCAAGTTTCTGTGAAGGCCATGTTTGAGCGTAAGAAGCCAATGTCTGACTGTCACCCCCTTGCCCGGCGTCTGACAGCTGGCTTGTCTGCACTCTTAGCCCGCCAGCTTTTACCATACCAGCTGGTGGACTCTGAGGCCTTCCGCAAATTTGTAGCAATTGGGACACCGCAGTGGAAGGTACCCAGCCGCAATTTTTTTTCTAAAAAGGGAATACCACACCTGTACCAACATGTGCAGAGCCAAGTTACCGCATCTCTGTCACTTAGTGTTGGGCCAAAGGTCCATATGACTACTGACGCATGGTCCTCCAAGCATGGTCAGGGCAGGTATGTCACCTACACTGCCCACTGGGTGAACTTGGTAATGGCTGGGAAGCAGGGAATGGGTAGCTCAACAACAACAGTGGAGTTGGTGTCACCGCCACGGATTGCACGCGGTTCTGCCACCACCTCTACTCCTCCATCGCTCTCTACCTCGTCTTCTTCTTCTTCTTACTCTGCTGCTGGGTCCTCCTTCTCCTCCTCCACACCTGTGCACCCCCAGCTCCCCCTAGGCTATTCGACGTGCCAGGTACGCCGTTGTCACGCTGTCTTGGGGATGACGTGCCTGGAAAGCAAAAACCATACCGGATCTGTACTCCTGTCATCTCTGCAGTCACAGGCCGATCGGTGGCTGACCCCACACCAACTGCAGATCGGAAAAGTGGTGTGTGACAATGGAAGCAATCTGTTGGCAGCGTTGAGACTAGGCAATTTAACACATGTGCCCTGCATGGCACATGTGTTAAATTTAATAGTCCAACGTTTTGTCTCCAAGTACCCAGGATTCCAGGACGTTCTCACCCAGTCCAGAAAGGTGTCGGCCCATTTCAGACGTTCCTACACAGCCATGGCACGCCTTGCTGACATTCAGCAGCGCTACAACATGCCAGTCAGGCGTTTGATTTCTGACAGCCAGACTCGCTGGAATTCAACGCTCCTTATGTTGGAACGTCTGCTGCAACAACAAAGGGCCGTCAACGAGTACCTTTTTGAACTGGGTGGTAGGACTGGATCTGCACAGCTGGGGATTTTTTTCCCCCGTTACTGGGTGCTTATGCGCGATGCCTGCAGGCTCATGCGACCTTTTGAAGAGGTGACAAATATGGTCAGTCGCACCGAAGGCACCATCAGCGACCTAATACCCTTCGCTTTCTTCCTGGAGCGTGCCGTGCGACGAGTGACAGATGAGGCTGTAGACCAGCGTGACGAGGAGCTGGAAGCGCACGATTTCTGGTCGGAATCACCAGAACGAACCCAGGCACCTGCTGCAACGCAGGGAGAGGTGCCAGAAGTGGAGTCAGAGGAGGAAGGTGGCTTTGTGGAGGAGGAGGAGGAGGACCAACAGGAGCAGGCTTCCCAGGGGGCTAGTGGTGACCTTTTGGGGACCCCTGGTCTTGTACGTGGCTGGGGGGAGGAGACCGTGGATGATGCAGTCCTTGATAATGAGGAAGCGGAGATGGATAGCTCTGCATCCAACCTTGTGAGAATGGGGTCTTTCATGCTGTCATGCCTGTTGAAGGACCCCCGTATCAAGAGGCTTAAGGAGAAGGACCTGTACTGGGTCGCAACGCTACTAGACCCTCGGTACAAGCATAAAGTGTCAGAAATGTTACCAACATACCACAAGTCCGAAAAGATGCGGCATTTACAAACCAGCCTGCAAAACATGTTGTACAATGCTTTTAAGGGTGATGTCACTTCAGGAACTCATCAACATTCCAGGGGCAGAGGTGCCAGTAATCCTGCCACGAGCACACCTGCAAGGACAAAGCCCTTTGGCCAGTCTGTAACGTCAGACATGCAAATGTTTTTCTGTCCAAGGCAGCGCCACAACCCTTCTGGATCCACCCTCAAAGAACGCCTCGACCGGCAGGTAGCGGACTACCTGGCATTAACTGCAGATATCGACACTCTGAGGAGCGATGAACCCCTGGACTACTGGGTGCGCAGGCTTGATCTGTGGCCAGAGCTGTCACAATTTGCCATGAACCTCTTGTCTTGCCCAGCCTCAAGTGTGCTCTCAGAAAGGACCTTCAGTGCAGCAGGAGGGATTGTAACTGAGAAGAGAACTCGCCTAGGTCACAAAAGTGTCGATTACCTGACCTTTATTAAAATGAATGAGGGGTGGATCTCGGAGGGTTACTGCACGCCGGAAGACTTGTTCTGACTTCTATGCAGCTGTCCTTCTCTTCAAGCCTCATGACTCCACACACAGCTGTCCTTTAGCGTCCTCCTCCTCCCTCCGCCACCGTTACAAACTAGGGTGCAAACCCTACTGGTTTAATTTTTTCTGGCCTCTGTGCTTCAGTGGCTGCAACCAAAAAAACTGGGCAAACAATGTCTACAAGGTCAACGTATGGCAAAAAATGACTATTTTCAGCATTTATATGGCATATTTTTTCTGGCAACTGTGCTTCAGTGGCTGCATCCAAAAAAATGCATATTTTCTGCATTTATATTGGCATAATTTTTCTGGCCTCTGTGCTTCAGTGGCTGCAACCAAAAAAATGCATATTTTCTGCATTTATATGGCATAATTTTTCTGGCCTCTGTGCTTCAGTGGCTGCAACCAAAAAAATTTATATTTTCAGCATTTATATGGCATAATTTTTCTGGCAACTGTGCTTCAGTGGCTGCGACCAAAAAAATGACTATTTTCAGCATTTATATGGCATATTTTTTCTGGCCTCTGTGCTTCAGTGGCTGCGGCCAAAAAAACTGGGCAAACAATGCCTACAAGGTCAACGACGTTGACCTTGTAGCATTGTTTGCCCAGTTTTTTTTGGCCGCAGCCACTGAAGCACAGAGGCCAGAAAAAATATGCCATATAAATGCTGAAAATAGTCATTTTTTGCCATACGTTGACTCAACGTATATGGCAAAAAATGACTATTTTCAGCATTTATATGGCATATTTTTTCTGGCAACTGTGCTTCAGTGGCTGCGACCAAAAAAATGCATATTTTCTGCATTTATATGGCATAATTTTTCTGGCCTCTGTGCTTCAGTGGCTGCAACCAAAAAAATTTATATTTTCAGCATTTATATGGCATAATTTTTCTGTCAACTGTGCTTCAGTGGCTGCGACCAAAAAAATGCATGTTTTCTGCATTTATATGGCATAATTTTTCTGGCCTCTGTGCTTCAGTGGCTGCAACCAAAAAAGTTTATATTTTCTGCATTTATATGGCATAATTTTTCTGTCAACTGTGCTTCAGTGGCTGCAACCAAAAAAATTTATATTTTCAGCATTTATATGGCATAATTTTTCTGGCAACTGTGCTTCAGTGGCTGCGTCCAAAAAAACTGGGCAAACAATGTCTACAAGGTCAACGTATGGCGAAAAATGACTATTTTCAGCATTTATATGGCATATTTTTTCTGGCAACTGTGCTTCAGTGGCTGCGTCCAAAAAAACTGGGCAAACAATGCCTACAAGGTCAACGTATGGCAGTTGTTTAAAGAGAACAGTAGATTACTAGCCAGCAAAGCTACCTAAGCTAAAATGTCCCTCAAATCCCTGCAGACTTCTGTCCCTCCAATACAGAGCAGTATCAAGCAGATTACTAGCCAGCAAACTTACTATCATCTGTCCCTGAAATCACTAACAGCTCTCCCCCTACACTATCTCTTCCAAGCACACACAGGCAGATTTTTCAGATACATTTTTGCCCTTGATCCCCCTCTGGCATGCCACTGTCCAGGTCGTTGCACCCTTTAAACAACTTTAAAATCATTTTTCTGGCCAGAAATGTCTTTTCTAGATGTTAAAGTTCGCCTTCCCATTGAAGTCTATGGGGTTCGCGAACCGTTCGCGAACCGCTCGCGTTTTTGCGCAAGTTCGCGAATATGTTCGCGAACTTTTTTTCCGACGTTCGCTACATCCCTAAGTATCACCTTTATGCGGATGACACCCAACTCTACTTGTCTATTCCTGAACTCTCTCCTTCTTTTCTTTCCCAAGTTACAGACTGTCTCTCTGGTGTCTCCTCCTGGATGTCACAGCGCCACCTGAAACTGAACCTTTCAAAAACAGACCTCATTATATTTCCTCCAAGATCTTCCCCTGTCCCTCAGATATCACTCACAGTAAACAACACCACTTTCATTCAACTACACAAGTACACTACCTAAGAGTTATCTTAGACCCTCATCTTTCTTTTTACCGCACATGCAAACACTTGCAAAATCTTGTCGTATTCAGCTGCGCACCATTGCCCAAATTCAGACTTGTTCAGACTCAACCAAAACACTTATACATGCTCTTATTATCTCCCACTGTGATTACCGCAACCTACTCTTTGCAGGAATTCCAATAAGTCACAACTCCACTCTGTTCTAAATGCTGCTGCTAGACTCATTCATCTATCTCACAGGTCAACATCAGCTGCTCCCCTATTTATATACCTTCATTGGCTCCCAATCTCCTCTAGAATCAAATTCAAACTACTCCCACTTACATTCAAGGCCATTAACAATGAAGTCCCTCCCTACATTTCTTCTCTGGTCTCAAAAAACACTCCTTCACACAACCTTCGCTCTGCTTCTGATCTTCGCATCGCTTCGCCTCTCCTCACTTCAGCTCATTCTTGTCAACATGACTTCTCTCAGGCTTCTGCTTTTCTCTGGAACTCTCTGCCTCAAACTGTCAGATTTTCTCCTTCTTTCCAAACTTTCAAACACTCTTTAAAGAACCCAACTGTTTAGGGAAGCTTATTCAATTAATCAGTCATTGCTGTATCATGAATTAAAATTTTTTTATAAAATCCTAATGTCTCCATTGTACC
This sequence comes from Xenopus laevis, assembly GCF_017654675.1. Classification (NCBI taxonomy): domain Eukaryota; kingdom Metazoa; phylum Chordata; class Amphibia; order Anura; family Pipidae; genus Xenopus; species Xenopus laevis. The sequence continues at coordinate 121,253,958 of NC_054372.1, read as the reverse complement.
TTAACATTTAGTTGTAAACTGTCGTAAATAGGGCCCTAATCCTATTGTTCTCTGAAAACCCTTGTTTGTTATTCACCATTTGTTCCCAGTTTGTTACAAACTAAGGCAAAGCATTGTGTAACCTGTCGGGACTATATAAATAAATGATGGTGAGAACACCATTGTCTACATCACACACATAGTTTCAATTGGTGTGGTTTCTGTTGTTTCAGTGTAGTTTATACAGTTTTAATCTATCACTTTCATCGCTTTTCTTGCATTGTTCCTTTCCATCTACTGCAGAAACCAGTGCTTATCGGCCTGCATTAACCAAACCTTCTGTTACATAAATGTATTAACCTTTAGTCTGTGCAACATTTTAAGATGGCAGTCTTACATTTCTTTAAATTCCTTTTTCTCATGCTTTCTTTGGGTCCTTATCCTTGCATTGAAACCAAATGTAAAAAGCTCCAAACTACCAGAAGACCCTCTCCCATAGAGTCCAAATGTTAGGCACCCACAGTGATAGTATTCACAGACCGGATACTCTGGGCCGTGCTCCTGTTGGCAGAAAGTACTTGGTAGTACTGTGCAAGCATTATGTAGCAATCTGGAGTGGTCCTCATATGGGATTTTACATTGATAGTCATGAGTCTGAACTTCAGGCACTATTAAATCTGTCCCCAGCAATTAAGAGAGCTATCAATCAGGCTCATTGATCTGCTGCTGGGAAAATAATTTTGAGACAAGACAAGATCAATAATATTAGAAGGTGTCTACAAGTGAGTTAAGGGCTGCAAACATTTGTTTGACAACTGTGGTTAGATAGTTCGGTTTTAAAGTTACTGTCTCAAAAATAACTTGGACATATCTGCTACTTTGTGAGGAAAAAAATGTCCTTTTGGAGAATGATCTCTCCATGCTGCTTTGTGAAGAAAAAATTGTCCTGTTGGACACTGATCTCCATAAATCCTACAATCTAGCTATTTGCCTACTGCTGCTCAGCAGGACCTTCTTGTTACCTTATTGTGCCAGATGTGAGCAGTTGGATCATGGTGAGAAAATGACTACTGATTACCATTCCTGACAGTTGTGCGGAAGAGGTAGAGAGATCTGTGATATCACACTGTGACAATTATAATATATTATAATATGTGGATCCAGCATCTAAGGAATGATGTGTGTACTATAAAATGGGGGATATTCAGAATATGAGGGTGTAGTATGTGTTATCAGGCACAAAGTAGACAGTGTGTACTATGTACTAGTACCGGTAGACAGTAAAGGCACTGTGGGCTATGGAGAGTAGAGTTTGTGATGTGATTTGGCCTATGGGCATCGATTTACCCCCACCCATCTTGCTTATCATTTTACTTTGTACTATAGAATTAAGAGGGGGAATTGCATGGTTATCTTGCAGTAGTGACCTTGTAAAGCACAGAACAGCTTTGCATAATCTGCTAGATAATGACAACTTGTTTGCTGCTGTCATTCACAGAATTGCTGCTCCAGTATATACTGTACCCTTTCATGGCTTAAGGCACTTCAGGACAAAATGGGTTGTGTTCATCAAACACTCCTGATTCTCTTGGATGAGATAATTAGAGCACTGTTGAAAGTGTGCTTTTGTGGGGAGCAAATTCTTGAAAGCACCTAACATGCTTTTGAACAATGTAAAAAAGCATGTAAGTATAACTCCAGAGAGATGATGGCATTGAGCTCTGAAATAAAGGAATCCTTTCTCTTTACCTGATTCATAGATTTAGTATCCTCTTGCCAATAGTGCATGTCAAAGGGGAAAAATATACTGCTGGGCTTAGAAGCTCTACTAGCCAGATTTCAAATAAGATGCCCTTACAATGGTTGTAGGATTATTCTCATTCATTGACCAGGAAGAAATTTAATATGTGTGTAAATGCTGTGCTCATTGGTACCTTATCCCACCTAAATTATCTCAGACTGCATGAGCAGTATGCTCAAAACTCTAGTACAGACCAAGAGTGCTATGCAAAAGGCAAATGGGACACTTCACTGCCTGGCTGGACATCTCCTCTTCCATGGGTTAAGCTGTTAAAGGGGACCTGTTACCATAAGAAATAATTCCAAATGCTATTTTATTATGTTAGACAAGTAAAATAAACTTCACTTACACTATAAAAATTATTTAAATCTTGTTTTTTTTAACTCTCTGAATTCAAAATCACAGCAAGCAGACAGGCACTATTATGTAGACACTGTTATTCATGTTTAATTTGAAAAGGACTTTTATTTTACGGCTTTTTATGTCTGAGTGACAGGTCCCCTTTTTAGATAAGGTATCTGGAATAACTGATTACATTTTTGGTGGTAAATCCTATATTAATTTCTTGTGTTCAGTAGATCTCCCAGTCAAAATGTGATTGATTTGATTCACATTTCTGAGCACACTTCATAAATTGTAAAACATGTATTTATCCTAATTAACAATGCTAATTAATATACTTGTGTAGGGACTCATTTGGGTTATGTTCCCCTAAAAATCCCACATGGTCAGAAATCTCCTACTGTGACCAGCTAAGTGTTGGACCTAAATTGGTTCTGGGAGGGCGAATGAGTCCTTTGTCCCATGTGCAGAGAGTCCTGCCAGAATTCAGATTTGGCCAGAAGGGGGCACTGTTATGCAAGAAGTATAAAAAGCTTCCTATTCACATCTGGATGGAGCTAGTCTTTTTGGCTGCAAAATGGCCCCAGGCAATGGAGAGAAACCACATGGGTGTTGATGCCCTTGGTGGGCTTGGGGATAATGGAACCGGAATAATTGCTACCAGGAAATCTATTACTGGGATGTGATTACACTCTGGATGAGTGTTGGAGCCAGCCTGAAGATTATGCGGCAAATTTACTTACCTCCGAAATTGCGCCAGTGAACCTTAATAAAAGAAAACAGAGTTGTTATGATGCCCTACACATGAGCCCAGTGTATAGTTTATGTGCCATATGTAAGGAAATGTAGGGGGAAGCCGGGTACCCTTAAAAAAAATTTACGATCTTTTGCAGCCTATCACCCTGACAAACTGAAAAGTCGCCAGCGTTTTTCAATTTTTTTTTTGAGGAACTCTTATCTACTCTATTGCACTTCGCCTGGTCTGAGGTGGCGAAGGCTAGTCTGGAGCAAGAGGTAACATTCATTAAAATCTGCATCTTAGTGAATTTGCGTAGTTATGTCCATTCGCCAGAGCGAAAATTCCACTGGCGTTAGAGTGCAAAGTAGCGCTAGAGTCTATCTCCTTTGCTAGCAAAGTAACGCCAGTGCCCGTTAGTAAATCGGCAAAGTTTCAAAATGACGTCACGCTGGCGAATTTTCGCCCCTATGTGATTATGTGTCCCCAGTGTGAGCCCTTAATTGCCATAATTTAACAGGGTTTTTTTATTGGGCTTCATCTGGCTTTTTTTATCCTGCTTTTAGTGACATATATATATTATCTTGGGTCTAATGTTACAATAAGTAGATGTTAGTTGTTAGAAGCATATTCTTGCTTTCAGTAACATACAGTATATACTGTAATATCTTGGGTCAAATGTTACAATGCATAGATGTTAGTTGGTGAGAAGATAGTAGAATCATTTACTAAGGGGCAACTGTAGTTCAAAATTACCAATCAAGAATTAATTGGCCTCTGTTCTCTAAATATAATTTTGAGTTATGTTTAGTTGCATTACTGTTTAATGATGGTGCTAAAGAAAGGTTCTTGCAATTTAGGTATTTGGTCTAGATTACGGCATTACACTGTAAACTAATAAACAATTACAACACACATATTAAACCCAGAAACAGTATCTTATCTGTTATTCTGAAGGTCATGTTAGTTTAATACAATTCAATTCTCACCATGAGTCATGAATTCCTTACTTACAATCTAATTTGTGTTCTATTCTGTATAATCTGTCAATTAATACATAACCACATAAGAACAAAATCATAGTTTACTGATCTGCATCTAACAAGAATTCCAGGAGTGCCGCAGAAGAAATAAAAGGATTGTCTCCATTCAGATATACACTGCATCTACAGTTTTCCTCTACTAAGGGTAAAGGACATTTTGTCAGTTAGGAACATTCGATTGGGTCAGATCTTTAGTCATTAATGCTAGATTATTACTACAAGAAATTAAATTAACACTGTCCATTTGGGGGAGAGTAGTACCTATGTGTCACATTTGGTATCCCAAACTCAGAACTGATGTCAAGGTTCCAGTCATGGCTCACACTTCTGCCTTTAACAGGCACCTTTTACATCAGGAGGAGCCAGGCCCGGACTGGCAATCTGTGGGTTCTGGCAAATGCCAGAGGGGCTGCTGTACGGCTCCATAGAAAGTTACCATATTGTGGGCTGGTAGGGGTCTGTTTGGGCTGGTAGGAGGCTGTTTGGGCCTCTGTGTACTTGGAATGACAGGGCCTATTTTGACTCCCAGTCCAGGCCTGGGAGGAGCCCTTCGCTACTAGGATGCCGCTAGTGAGAGAACCAAGGTGAGGGTTCTGGGCGGCAAGGGAACCGGTATGTGTGACTGGAGGAACGGGGAAAGTGCGGAGCGTAGTCGAGGAAACAGCCCGGGGTCAATAACCAGTTAATAGTCAGTGTATTGCAGTGTCAGGATCCAGAAGCTTAGACAGAAAACGGCAAAGGTCTGTCCAGGCAGCAATATAAAAGTGGTACAACCTATGTAGTCATGACGGATTGCACCTCAATGGAAGGGGGTCCACTCTGCTAGGGAAAAGAATGGCGAAGAGGTTGGAGCAGTTTTCAAACTAGGCAAGGGGGTGGGTAAGATAAAGAATTATGGGGAAGCTAGGGTAGATGGGGCAGTGGAATTAGTAAGGGGTCATGGGGAGGAGTGAGGGGGGAGGCATACCATTTACCAGCTAAGGAGGTCCCTCTGATACAAGGAAAACAGACTAATCCTAACTCAAGATATAATTCTCCCCTAAATAATGCAAATTTCAAAAGTAAATGTAGTAACCGCCACTGTATGCTGGCAAATGCACGGAGTTTGTCAGGTAAAATGGGAGAGCTAGAGTTAATTGCATGCTCTAAAAATGATGATATAATTGGTATCACTGAGACCTGGTGGGATGAAACATGTGACTGGACTGTGAATTTAAATGGTTACACCCTTTTTTAGGAGGGACAGATGGATAAAAAGGGCAGAGGGGTGTGTTTGTATGTAAAGCCTGATTTAAAGCCATGTACTAAAGAAAAAACCATTGATGACACTGGTGAGGGTGTAGAATCCCTCTGGGTAGATATTTCAATTGGGCAAAAGGTTACAAAGAAAATGATCGTGTGGTGTATGCTACAATCCACCTATTATAAGTGACGAGAATGAAGCCCAACTACTTTAACAAATAGAAGCGGCTTTGCAACTAGGTCAAGTTATTATTATGGGTGACTTTAATTATCCAGACATTGACTGGGGTAATGGGGTTGCCAAGTAGGTTTGTATTTTTGCTGAATGACAACTTTTTATTCCAGCTCTTTCAAGAACCTACTAGGAATAATTCTCTTTTGGATCTTGTAATAACTAATAATACTGAACTCATCTCTAGCATTTGTGTGGGTGAGCATTTATGGAATAGTGATCATAACATGGTCTCCTTTGAGATTCTGTTGCAGAGGCAATTCTATAAGGGAGTAACTAAAACACTAAATTTCAGACGTGCAAACTTTGACAGTATAAGGGCATCTCTGCAACATATTGAGTGGGAAATACTTTTCACAGGGTTAAACACTGAACAAAAATGGGAAGTCTTTAAAATACTGATTAATAAATATACCTCAATATATTCCCCTTGTAAGCAAGGAACGTCATTGCAAAGCAAATCCTTTTTGTTCAATAGAAGTGTTGGTGTTGAGGTAAGAAAAAACGTGCGTTTAAGGCTTTAGCTGGGACAGCCAAATAATTTACAAGGTACAAGGAGGCAAATAAATCATGCAAAAAAGGATGAAAAGCTAAAATCTATATGGAAAAGGACATTGCAACAAGCAGTAAAAAGAATCCAAAATAAATTTTTAATATGTAAATAGTAAAAAAATGAAGGAAGGGGTGGGACCCTTAATATCAGAGGGGGGTCAGCTGGTTTATGAGAACAGAACAAAGCTGAGATTCTGAACTGTTATTTTTCATCTGTCTACACAAATGGGAACCAGTTAATGAAGGTTTCCTCCTTAATAGTCCCAATTCTAGTAACACAACTAATGACGCATGGTTCACACATTCTTTGAGGTCTGGCATGGTTCAGAGAGACTGGCAAACTACTAATGTGGTGCTGATATTCAAAAAGGGATCCTGTTCACAGCCTCAAAACTATAGGCCAGTTAGTCTGACATCAGCGATTGGAAAGCTTTTTGAAGGGTTAATAAATGATAAGATACTGGACGTTATTGCAAATCATTATACTATGAGTGTGTGCCAGCATGGTTTTATGTGTAATAGATTTTGCCAGACTAAGTGATTTACTTAGACTTTGCTAAAGCATATGATACAGTGCCACACAGAAGGTTACTGGTTAAATTAAGGAATGTTGGCCTGGAACATAGTATTTGTACCTGGATAGAGAACTGGTTAAATATAGATTACAAAGAGTGGTGGTAAATTGGACATTTTCTAATTGAACCAATGTTGTTAGCAGAGTTCCACAGGGCTCTGTACTTGGTCCTTTGCTTTTCAACTTGTTTATTAATGACCTGGAGGAGGGAATTGATAGTACTGTTTCTATTTTTGCTGATGATACTAAATTGTGCAGAACTATAAGTTCCATGCAGAATACTGCCACTATCACTCCAGAGTGATTTGTCTAAGTTGGAAAACTGGGCAGTAAATTGCAAAATGAGGTTTAATGTAGATAAATGCAAGGTTATGCACTTTGGCAAAAATAATATAAATGAAAGTTACACACTAAATGGCAGTGTGAGTTTCCTTAACGAAGAAGGATCTAGGGGGTTTTGTAGATAATAAGTTTTCTAATTCTGGTAGTGTCATTCTGTGGCCACTAAAGCAAATAAAGTTCTGTCTTGCATATACTGTATATAGGGCATACACTCAAGTGATGAAAACATAATTATGCTTCTTTATAGGTCCCTGGTAAGGCCTCATGACTTTGCCACATAGAGGAAGCTTTGTACAGCATTTTGGTAGCACAGAGAGTTGAGTGATACACAGTAATGGGCATTTTTATTAACTGTTGTAAGCATTTGAAGCAAACAAGCAGTGTCTCATTAAGGTTAAAGCATAGGTGCACAAAACATTCTCCCCCCAGCTAAACTAAATTTAAAAACATGGCATATAATTAAAACACCTTGTTTGCTAATTAGATTCTTTTAGTAAATAGTTTTGAACCTCTTAAAATTAATCTCAATGCCAAGAGATAGGGGGAAGAGGACATGGGGGCCCTAAACACTTTAAAACTAATTTATAGTACATGCAGTGCAATGTTCAAAATTCAGGCACCAATTCCCCTCTTTTTACCCAAAATACAGTATTATATCTGTGAATTCCAGTGTAACAGTGCAACATTTTTCACAATAAATCAATATGCAACCATATTTAGTATTAATTTTGGCAAATAATTCAAAAATAATTAATCAAATTGTAATCACTGCATTACGAGGCATACATAATAGCATTAGAATCAGATTTACCAAACTGTTGTGGCTAGGGATTCTGCTTAGGGATCCCTAGAATTTTTTCCAGGGTCCGTCATAATTCCAGGTTTCCCCTGCAGCCACTTCATCAGAACTGGGCAGGTGCAACTTGATTCAATGAACTCTTATTTTTGCATCTTTGCAACGTTGAATTTGGTAAATACGCCTTGCAAAGTTCTCAGTGCTAGGAGCTGCTGCAGTATAATTCACAGCAATGTATGAACCATGAGACACATGACCAAAAGGTGTTCTGTTGCTGCATCTGAATTAAAACGAACTTTATATAAGACAATTTGAAACTTTATATGATTACAATACAAAGGTTGGCAAGTAGGCAATTTGAACTGTCAGATTTGCAATGACAACTTTAAAAACATCAGACAAAAACCATACCATGCAGTAAAACTTTAGAAGAAAAGTAGTTTGAAAAAGATCTCTTTTGTAGTTCATGTTACTCAGATCCAAAAGCAGAAGCAGTAGCTTTCAAGGAATTTTATTATTAAAGAAATATACTGTACGAGAGAAGAAATACTGCAGTTTAAGGTTGGGAAATGCAATGTTCAGGAGCAGACAGATACCTTGGCTAAAAATTACTTGAGTGCCATGAATTATTGATCGTTTGCAGAGACAGTCAACCCTGGAAATGGGAAAGAGAAATCTGAACATAGGTATTTGATGAATCAAGGCTGAAGCTTAGAATGCCAAGCTCCAAGGCAAATCTGCAGGACAACCAGCAACTTCAGAGAGCAGTTGTGCAATAGAAGCAAAAAGTACAAATACCAGTATAAAAAGGCATACAACTGAAAAAAGTTCAAGTAGGGTCTCATTGTGCTGAAATTCTCAACACCATGACTAGAACTTGCAATATTAAAGCCAAATATTAAATACTTACATTCTAGCAATTAACTTTGACTGGTTTAGTGCACATTAAATATTAAAAGCAAATGTCTAATTGTTGGTTAAAGGTTATTTGGCTGGGGCTCAGTTTTAATTACACATTTCTATCATTTGCACTATAAAAGTAGGTTATATTTTGCCTCTTTTCCCCAAATTATTTACCTGTTTATGCAAAAAAATAGTAGCAAAGCAAATAAAGGGACAATTGTTTTATATCTTGTGGTTTCGAAAGTGTGGACCTAAGTGTGGGCAAAAATCCGAAATCCTCTAAAAGTCTGAATTAATAAAAAGTGGTCAGATAAGATCAGCGCAGCTCACATTGACTTCGATAGAACTTTGAAACTTTTACTTGGCGTATTTTTGCCTTAGAGGTTTTCGTGGTTTTTACACTTAATAAATCAAATTTTTAGAGCTTTTAAGAAAAAAAACACAAATTGTAGGAGATTTGTGGAATACATAGAAATTCATTTGTTAGTAAATGGGCCTCTGAGTGTTTACAGGTGATAAGCGTGTATCATTAATGCTCATAGGTGAATGGGAACCCAGCTCTATATATATATATAGATGACAGTGCATCATCTAATTAAACATCTTACATCAAACATCGTACTGAAAAAGTAGATACTTTGCAGCCCAAACATTACTCCACCTTCAATCCAGGCAATTAACCAATTAAAATACTAAGTGGAAAAAAAAATTCTCTATGTAGAGCATTGTGCCAATAGCTGCAGGCCTCTGTTCTCCGTCTTGGAGCCCAAGAGCATGTAGAATATTCTTTGAATCAACTGCCCCTGTATTAGGCCATGCTTAATTCAAAAGGGGATGCAAAAGATGTCACATAGGTGGAGCCTGTTAGATTTACATCCTGACGCTGCACTATTCACTAAGCCCACATTTTTTTCCAGTGCTCAGGGCACAGTGCAGTGCAGAGGGGGGCACAAGTGGTCCATAGATAAGTATAAAATCCAAATGTTGGTAAAGGCTATCCTTTTGTTTTTAGTGTATTTGGTTCATCAGACACAAGTCACAATATAACACTCTGGAGAACCTTTGCTTCTCAAACACGTAATCTTTTATTGAATTGCACTACATGTAAAATAAAAGATTACGTGTTTGAGAAGCATAGGTTCTCCAGAGTGTTATATTGGTCCATAGATATGGGGCAGTCTCTCCTGCCCATCATTGTTCTTGTAGTTGCACCCCCAGGATAATTAATGTCCCCTCTTGTCTTTTATCTAATTTTTTTTGATCCCATAATCTGCTGTGCCCTATGCAGTCTTGCTTTCAAGCTACACACTCCACTGAAACAGCCTTTTGATCTCCAGACTGGCCAGGCCAAAGGACACTATTCTGTTCTCATTCTCCTTCACTCATACTTTGCTTTTGATACTGCTGATCATTCTGTTCTAATACCAATTATCTGTGGTATTGTGATCAAGATGTATCTTGGATCTCTTACTACCTTTCTAACCATTCCTTTTCTGTTGATTTTGTCAACAGATCCTTGCATCAGCTTAGTATTGAAGTATATAAGGGTTTTGTACTCATCTGTACCATCTGCACATTGGGGCAGATTTACCAAGGAGTGAAATTAGAACTCACCACAGGAAAACTCTTCCACTCTCTATTCATTCCTATTGGATTCTTAGAGGGATGTTTACTAATGGGTGAATGTTAGAGTTCATCATTTCACAAATATGCCACTAAAAATCCCATATAAATGTGGAGGAGTTTTCCTGCGGTGAACCCTAATTTCACTCTTTTGTAGATCTGACCCAATATTTCTTAATTTTGTTTTAAATATTACTTGACATCCAGAAATATCTAGACACCACACCCTAACCACTGACATTCAGACATAAATTGTTGCCTGCCTCCTAGCTATCTCCTCCTGGATGAACCAATGCCACCTCAAACTAAAACAGAGCTCTTGGTCAAATCTATCCCATTGCCTCCTTTTACCATCGCTATTTATGACCCTTAAAGTGATACTCACACTAAAAAACTACTTTTTAAAATATGAATGTAGATTAAAAGTTACCTATAGGTCATGTTGATCATTTTTTGCTGAGAGGACTGTTTTTGTAAGTAATTGTTAGTTGAAGTTCCTAAACCTGACTGTTTTGCCAACCTAACTGTCAACAGCCTGTCAGTTAAAATTTCTAATGCTAATGGACTCCTGCTGCACAAATAGGCAGCCCCCTCCTAGAGGAACACAGAGGGGCACATTTACTAAGCTCGAGTGAAGGATTAGAATAAAAAAAACTTTGAATTTTGAAGGTTTTTTTTGGCTACTTCAACCATCGAATTGGCTACTTCGACCATCGACTACAACTTCGAATCAAACGATTAATCGTTCGACTATTCGACCATTTGATAGTCGAAGTACTGTTTCTTTAATTAAACTTCGACCACTTACTTCGCCACCTAAAACCTACCGAGCATCAATGTTAGCCTACGGGGAAGGTCCCCATAGGCTTTCCTAGCTTTTTTTGATTGAAGGAAAATCGTTCGATCGATGGATTAAAATCCTTGAATCATTCGATTCGAAGGATTTAATCGTTCAACAAATGATTATTCGACTGATCGTTCGATCAAACGAATAGCGCTAAATCCTTCGACTTCGAAGTCGAAGGATTTAACTTTGAGGGTCGAATATCGAGGGTTAATTAACCCTCGATATTCGACCATTAGTAAATGTGCCCCAGAGAGTCAGATAGGTAATGTAAAAGCATTGAGCAAATACTTTATGGCAAAATTATAAATAGCATGCAAAGCCAATATTATGATAGATGTAAAAAAGACATAATTTCTGGTGTCAGTATCTCTTTAAATCCTGCATGTTGCTTGGGGGTTATCTTGACCAGTGCCTCTCCTTCTCAAATCATATTAATGCCACTGCTAGAACCTGCAATTATTTTCCTACTCCCCTAATCCATGGCCTTATCCTGTCCTGGTCTCCTACTAACCAGGCTCTAGGACTCCCCCTATCTCCCCTCCAATCAGTCTTAACATTTGCTGCTAGAATCCATCTCCTAAGAGGCAGTCTGGTCATCCCCAGGTAAAACTGCTCCTCAGTAAATTTTTTGATTATCTCTCTGTATGTTCCTGGCAGTCTTCTCCACTCCTCTCAGCACCATCAATTTTTTACACCATTTACATACACTGCCATCTCTTGTCTAAAACCTTTCTATCTTGCTGCTATACAGTAAAAGTTATTTAATTGTTGTCAATGTTTTGGTCCTGCTAAGAGGATGCAGGATCAAAATATTGACAACTACTACATAAAATATTTTCACTCATTCATAAATCCTGTGCTCCATTTCTTCACATGAACTCATTAATTTTGCATCTATTTCAAAGAAAAGTTGTTCTCACCCAATAAAAGGGCAACCATGTTTGGGACCTTGAAAGCAGCAATTCAGTTGTCCCTGTATAAAATGTATAATGCAGTAATAGAATTCTTAATGAATCAGATTAAAGCTGAGTGTAGGACTGGCCAGACCAGGGGTGACTTTGATGTAGTTGGCCATCTTAAATATATTGCAATATATGGACAAACAATCTCTGTTTTGTTTAAATGAGACTGCATTTTTTGATAGCTTAAGACACAAAATGTCTTAATGTCTTAAATACAGTCATATGAAAAAGTTTGGGAACACCTCTTAATTCTTTGGAGTTTTGTTTATCATTGGCTGAGCTTTCAAAGTAGCAACTTCCTCTTAATATATAACATGTCTTAGATTTTTGATGATATTCAAGTTGGCCATTCCAGAATATTGTACTTCTCCCTCTGCATAAATGCCTTTGTAGATTTCCAAGTGTGTTTAGGGTCATTGTCTTGTTGGAATATCCAACCCCTGCGTAACTTCAACTTTGACTGATGCTTGAACATTATCGTGAAGAATTTGTTGATATTGGGTTGAATTCATCCGACCCTCGATTTTAACAAGTCTTTATTTTTCAAGAACTGTAACTGTAATTATTTTTCTTTCCCAACTATTTTGTTTTTGTAAACCATGTAAAACACTTTCTACCCTTTGGCACTATATAAAGAAACTACAAATAAGTTGATGAGGGTCAGTGCTAAAAATAGCCAGGAGAGAAAAGAATATGGCAAATAGAGATCTTATAGTGTAGTATTTTGTTGTGAGTGTTGTAGTTCAACACCTCCACCTCAAAGACACTAATCTTAGATGTGTGCCTATTTTACTTTTTACACACCACGTGTTTAGTAATAGGTGGGTACTCACAAACGTTTAAGAATAAAATCAGCAAATAACCCAAAAATCAAGAGATGTAGCTTCCAGATAAAATTCCTTGCTGTAAAAAAGATGTGGAGCAGTAATAGTGTAAAAACGTTTTTTTTACTGATAAAAATTCAAATAAATTTGCACTCACAAATTTGTAGATAATACAGGCATATCGAGTCATCAAAATGTCCTCGCCATACTATATCAAGGACCCTAGTGTTCGTGGTTTAACTCTGACCAGCGTTGCAGCCATGTCTGTGTATGGATTCCCTGGTGCTTGGAGATGACGTTCACAGCCTTCACCTGATGCGTTTCGTCGATATACGACTTCCTCATAGGCTCAAATTGTAGAGTATGCGGTTCTCTCCTTTTATAGATTTTTCTTTCCCAACTATTTTGTTTTTGTAAACCATGTAAAACACTTTCTACCCTTTGGCACTATATAAAAAAACTAATACAAGTCAAGTCAAGTGGATTTTATTGTCATTTCAGCCATATACAGTAAATACAGTACATAGTAGAAACAAAATGACGTTCCTCCAGAACCCCCCCGGTGCTATACAACAACTCTAGTACACGGTCATGCTGGGCAAAGTGGACATTTCAGTTCCTTATGAATATATTCAGTTCAGTCCTTTGGAGTTGAGATACCTGATGACTTGTGGAAATAGACTGTTTCACATTCTGGAGGTCAGTGCTCAAATACTGCGGTATCTTTTACAGGATGGCAGGAGGGTAAAGAGATCATGTGCAGGGTGGGTGCTATCCCTGACAATGCTGGTAGCCTTCTGGAGACAGCGGGTGTGGTAAATATCCATAATGGCAGGAAGCGAGACCCCAATGATCTTTTCCGCTGTCCTCACCACCCGCTGCAGGATCTTTCAATCTGATACAGAGCAGTTTCCATAACAGGTAGTGATGCAGCTGCATAAAATGCTTTCAATAGACCCTCTGTAGAAGATAGTGAGAATGGGTGGTGGAAGATGGTCTTTTTTCAGCTCAGTGCCAGTAGAAAACATCACTAAAGAGTGTTCTGCAATCGACCACATATAGTACTATAGAGACAAGTATTTCTGATGTCCTGCTTCAAAGCCTTATTTACTAAAACTATAATACACCAAAACCCACATTTTAGTATTTAAGCCAATCTGCATATTCTACTTTATACATTTGGAATCCATTGTCTAAAGGAACCAGAGGTCATAAGGCCAAGTTTCTCCCAGCCACGTCATTTACAGCATTTAATCTTGCAAGGCAATAATTTTGAAACTGCATTGCTTTATCATTTTTAATCAAGTAATATGTATTCATCATAACTACATTAAAGCTGAACTATGTTATGCTTAATGTAGTTGCTTCATTAAAAATGACTGAATATAAAGTAGTCAAGAAAAAAATTGTGTCTGTATCATTGTTTAATCTCATCTGCCTGGAGCAGATAAAATGTCAGAGCTGTTCAAATCTTTGGAGTATTAGAACCAGTTATGGGTTGTTATAATGTCCTTCTTCTCAGAGCTGTCTGTGTTCCAGACTATAATTTTCCCCCCACTGTAGATGCATGGAAATACAGTATATTTTATTTCTGGATTTAATTCCCTAATTTAAAGCCTTAATTGAGCTGTGTCAGAAATGTGCCAGGGTTGAATAAAAACACCATTTAATGATTAGATTGACATTAATCAGCACTTGACCATGCCATATGTTTATTATCAAATCATTGTGTCCATGTCAGTGAGCAATAAGTTAAATCTGTATGGAACATTTGTTTGGAAGGCGTTGCACACCATGTATTTTAACATGATTTTTTTTTTTTTTTTAAATGATTTGCCTGGAACCATGATATTTTCTTTTCACAGTGTCAAAATCTCTTGAGTCAAAGGTCGCAACAATTGCTGTGAAATGTAAGAAGCTCAATTTACATTCCTTTTTTGCATTTGACACAGCAACAAGCAAAACAGCTTGATTTATAGCCCAAGGAAATTTCAAACAATGTAGCCTTATCAATTATTAAATAACCAGCTCTTCAGTTCCTACATCAAACATTTTATTTTGTTTGGTTCATTTCAGATTTCCAAGAGAATGCAGAGAAAGATATGGTTATTTAAACATCTAACAAATGAGTGACTCAAGTACAAAAACAAAATACAACTCACAATTATTATGTCATATTCCTTTTGGTAATCCTCACTGCTCAATAAAAATACTGAGAACTTGCATTTGGGGACAATGGTGTTTTAACCAAAGTTTTCTAAATAAAAAAAAAGTGCATTTGAAAAAAAAGAATGTTGTTGCTGTTTACTCCTTATTTATCACACAAATGGTAAATAAAAAATAATTATTGAGTAATTTCCTTATCCTTACCTGTGTGCCTTGGGGAACTGATCACATTCAATCACAAAACTGCTGTGGACTTAAGGTGATTCTGATGGTTTTGCTAAGGTGAAACGAGCGATGTAGAAAATTTTTACGCGGTTTCACAAAAAATTTCTCCAGTGTCGAAACTCAAACCTTCGCTGCAAATCTAACTGTGGCAAAATTAAAATACTATATATGGTATAAAAAAAACAAGCTTAAGCATAGTTGAGGGACAGGCTGAGGTCAAAACCAATCAGTAACAGATAACAAAGTCAGGATCCAAAAGAATGGTCAATAACAGGCAAAAGTCGGTACAGGCAGCAAATTAGCAGTAGTCAGAAACAGGCAAGGGTCAAAGAACAGATAATCAGACAAGAATAGCATCCAGGAACTGTCAGGAAAATAGACCTACATTAGGCAGAGACAATTGTGTGCGATGCCTTGAAATATTTGAATCACATTCGGTGTCGAGTATAAAAAGCCACTCACATCGGCACGAGCGATAAGGAGCATCAAGGAGGCAACAGGCGTTTCCGCAGGCAAGGCGCTGGCTCTTTTCACTGCCTCCCAGGTAATATTACAAATGAGCCCAGCTATATGAGCTTATGTAACAAAGTGAGGTAATTTCCCTTTTTAAGGATACGATACCCCCCCCCAAAATGAATACTTAAGCAACAGATAATATGATATAAACTAAGTGGCATATTAAAGAATCTTATCAAACTGGAATATATATATTTAAATATTGCTCTTTTACATCTATTACTGGGAGCCCACATTTTATGATGTTCTATGTTCTCTCACCTGACCAAAAATACTGCAGCTTTAACTGTAACAGGAAGAAATGCGGAAGCAAAAGACAGAACTTGTCCATTAATCAGCTCATGTGATCTAACGTATGGTTGTTTGTGGGCACCATGAGTCAAAGGATCCTATGGGGCGCCCTTAGTTCTTAAAATGGCAATTTTCTATTTAAAGGGATACTAACGCAAGAAAACTGTATTGCTTTGTTAAAGGCATTGTTTTATATATTATTATTATTATTATTAACATGTATTTATATAGCACCAACATATTGCGTATCACTGTAATATATGCTAAACAAACAGAAGAACGGCACTCCGGGTAAAAGCAGGTATTTATTGCAAGGTTCTGCAGAGGTACATGGCCTTACGCGTTTCGGGAGTACACTCCCTTAATCATAGCCTATGATTAAATCATTAAGGGAATGTACTTTCTGTTCAAGTGTTCTCATCCTTAATTTATTTGTAAGGGCCCAGCTGAGTTCCTAGTGCTCCACCATATTGAGCAACTGGAAAGTAGCACCAATGTGGCTACAGTGCTAGTATTATAATGTCTATTTGAAATTGTCAGAAATGTAACAATTTTATAATAGAGTCAGTAGTGTAACTTATACCTTATTAAACACATAGAGATCATGTGCTGTAAACGCTCAGGAACCAAAGTATTTTAAGCAAGAGCATTGTTCTGGCACCTGGCATATACCATTGCTGCAAACTATATATTAAACACAGGCTTGTTAGAACTTTTAAGTATAAGCCCCAATGTATTTTTCCTTTAATATAATTTATTTTGCATGCAATGTTTTTCAAGCCTAAGGGCATATTTTTGGAATGGCAGATGGGTAGTGGCATGATATCCAATTCTAACTTGTCTGTTGGTTGTTTGAAGACAACTACATTTTGATCAAAAAGGTCCACGGCCGGCAGTTCCTTATTGACATATTTTTGGCACAGAAACATAACCTGGACTGTTTCAAGGTGATACTATCAGTTAAAATGATGTCTTTCCTTTCTACAGCAAAAAGTAACCTCCATATCCAGGACTATATGCAGCAACTGTACTATGGATTCCACTGGGACAAGAAACTGTCATCTGCAATGTATTTGTTTTTCTACACCAATAAAAAATAAATAAAAAGAACTGTGTTTCATGCATTGACTTGTTTCATATGGCCCTTTCATAACACTACATGCCATTGTCTCATTTGATACACTCCAACACAGTGAACCAATTCCTCACAAATGTGATTGCAGTTGATCCAGCTATTCGTATTTGAATAAAAGGTGAGTGCACACTTACACCAAAGTTGCTGTAATGTTGTATAAGTGTGCAAGTCAATATGCACCGTCGTTGACAGTTGTTTTTATGAATACAAGTCCTCTGGGCACCTGCAAGCACTCACTTTTGAGACTATACAGTATGTGAGCAGCCAGTTTTGTGCATCTATCACATATACTGTTATATACAGGTATAGGATCCCTTATCCGGAAACCCGATATCCAGAATGCTCCGAATTACAGAATGGCTATCTCCCATAGACTGCATTTTATCCAAATCATTTTTACATTTTTAAAAATGATTTCCTTTTTCTCTGTAATAATAAAACAGTAGCTTGTACTTGATCCCAACTAAGATATAATTAATCCTTATTGGAAGCAAAACCAGACTATTGGGTTTATTTAATGTTTACATGAATTTCTAGTAGATTTACGTCATGAAGACCCAAATTACAGAAAGATCCATTATCCGGAAAACCCCAGGTCCCAAGCATTCTGGATAACAGGTCCAAAACCTGTACTTATATCTAAATTATCAGTTAAAAGAAAATAATAACGTTATAATAATTTAGATATTGCAGATTGAGTTTGAATAGCTACGAATGTTATTAAAAGTGTACTATAATGTTTTAGAGCTGGCTAATGAACCCATGCCCTGCTGCTAGTAATAGCAAGAACCAATTAAAATATCCATTCATATTTAACACTGTCCTTCCATAAGACTTGTTCAATCAAAGTGCATGCCATCTGGGATATTTATATGTGATACTTCCCATCTTAATAAACTGCATTCAGTATGAACATACATCCTGCTGGCATAGCTTTATGGTAAAAATCTGTTTTGATCTTTCTTGTACGGTGATGATAAACAGAAGACTTAATTGCATTTTTAATCAATCTCCTCATTAACAATCTAAAAAATTGGTAAATTGCTAGTTTGGCTTTGTGCCCTGTTGTATGAGTTTAAAGTTTTGCACACAAACCACAGCAGATAAATTCTACTTGTCTTGAGTTCAATCTATGTATCATCTCTCTATCCTATACTATTTTAATGCATTTTTAACATTACATTAAATGCAAGAGTTATTTCATTTTGCTAAATTACTGTTTGGTTAATTCTTCAGCATGGAAAACATATGCAGACCCATGTTCAATACCATCAATAACATTTGCTGTCAGGTTCAGTAAGCAATCTCTGCAGCTATACAGACTGGTGCTTATGTGTAATTAGGGCACCCTTATTACAGCCATGCAGTGCACTACTTAATGAGATTACATACACCTATTATTTAGGATTTTATAGAAAGTAATCTGGTCGTCTGTCTGCAAAGATTCTGTGGAGGTTCTGTATAGTATATAAAAAGTACCGGAATGCTTCTGTCAACATTTATTTGCTATTTCATATTTTCCACGTGAAGAGATATTCACAACATTTTTCTGCAATGAATTTGTTTTATGGGTTCATAATAGATAAAAAAAATAGAAAAAGAAATTGAGGTTACTTTGAGGTTGTTACCACAGAAACTGCAGGGACAGTGAATTATTCAGTTACAAAGAACCCCAAATGTGTACTTGCAGCATCAACAGCTCGTTTATCCAACTATGGAAGGCAAAACAATAAGTCCAATGTCTTTTTATGCGCTTTATTTTTGCAGTGTCAACAAGCATTTGACCCAGAATCTTTGAATAGCAAATCATGTCTAAATACTGTAGATATCAAGAAGTGTTGCATATCCTTTTGATCTTCAATTGCATTTGTGATATACTCTGAAGAAAAACATTTTGGAGAGATGGATGTGTATGTTTCTTTAAAAGAAATTTGTCTTGTCTTTCATATACTATTAGTTAACATAATAGAGGAGCATCAAACATTGAGAAGCCACGTGATAATGATGATAGACATTACAGATATCAGAATAGCCAGAAAAGCACCATATTCTCCAGCCTCTGTTGTCTCTGGTCACGTCGATGGAAATGGCTATAACAACAAACTAACCCAAACATTGACATGTTTTTCTGCAAAACCCTCATAAATGAAGGCAGCCTGATAAATATGATGAGTTAATTAAAATACTCCAATATGCAGTACAAGGTGAAAAGATGAAAACATATTAAAAATGGAAGCTCCACCATAAGAAGATGAGGACACTTCCATTAATAAAAGCATCATCAAACTATTAGTTAACTTTCAGATGATATCAGGATGCAAGTAAAATATGATTATTTAATGAGGCAGTGTCAGAATCACTGCAACGCATTTATTTGATAAATATAATCAACGTATTTGGCAAACTCCCTAGCCAGTAAGGAACCAAGGCATACCTTAACATTCTGTGCAGCATTGCTACTAGATAAATCGGTGCACCTGCATCTGAAGTGCACACAAACTTAGCTCGAGTGAAGGATTAGAATGAAAAATACTTTGAATTTTGAAGGGTTTTTTTTTGCTACTTCGACCATCGAATTGGCTACTTCGACCTTCGACTATGACTTCGAATCGAATGATTCAAACTAAAAATTGTTCGACTATTCGACCATTCGATAGTTGAAGTACTGTCTCTTTAAAAAAAACTTCGACCACCTACTTCGCCACCTAAAACCTACCGAGCACCAATGTTAGCCTATGGGGACCTTCCCCATAAGATTTCCTAGCAATTTCTGATCAAAGGAAAATTGTTTAATCGATGGATTAAAATCCTTCGAATCGTTCGATTCGAAGGATTTAATCATTCGATCGAACGCTTTTTCCTTCGATGCGGTAAATCCTTCGACTTCGATATTCGAAGTCTAAGGATTTTACTTCGATGGTCGAATATCGAGGGTTAATTAATCCTCGATATTCGACCCTTAGTAAATGTGCCCCAAAGTGTGTTATACATTAAACTGTTATGCTATGTTGAAAATTAATAAAAATATTTTGGAAAATAAAATGTGCCTGGGTCAGTACTTAACCAGCAATGGCTTCTCTCCTCTTCTGACCCCCACAATGATTGTGCCATCTCCCCTCAAGACAGCAATATTTTCGGGTATTAAACATAACAGGGGTTGTGTCCTTTAACTGTACAATCAGATCTATTGTTGGATGCATGCAATACAGAACCAAAAGTAATTAAAAAAACTCATGTAAAAAGCCATATTCAGCTTGCTCTGATTAGCCAACTGCAGTAAACAAAATACAGTAAAATTCTGATTACTTTGACTTTGCGCCTAACAGTTGAATAACTGAGCTACATGTAGATGTATATATGTAACATGGTGCATTTATTTGTTCAATCCTGATAAGGATGTGTAGCAACCACGTTATCAGGAACCTTGCACAGTGACAGTACCGTTGAACACACAGGTGGACCCTGTGGGTTCCGGTGTTCACCGACGCCCTTTTGGGGCCCCGGGGTTTCTGCTGCATAAACCAACAAGGAAGTGCGTAAGAAGTCCGTAAACTAGGTACCGGCAGGGATAAAGAGAAGACGTAGTCGAAGTCAGGTGAAGGGTTCAAGGCAGGCAGCAGAAATTGTAGTCAAGGGTCAGGCAGAAGTCGAAACCAGGAATTCAAAGTCACAAACGCTTTGGCAGGAACAGTATAATTGGAACCAGCTTGGGAACTCACAAAATGGAGGTAGGGCTTTAAAGGAAATTTTGGCTCCAAGATTCGAATTTGGTGCCTATTCATGATGTCATGGGAGGTAAGAGAATCCCGCAATCTCCCGGCTCGTCTTACATGATGTTTAGAAATGTTTAGAGAAGCTTTTAAACAGTGAACACATTTTATTAGTGCATAGTAAGAAAACATCAGAAGCTGATTTTTTATGAACATTCACAAACACCAATTCAAGGTTCGAATTTGGCTGTTTCCCACGATCCCGTTAGCGCTAAAAAAACAATATGTTTGTTTTAATATTATTCAAATACACCATTTTTTTCAATAATCTATTAAAAGTAAAAACCACAAAAAAGTCTAATACAAAAATACACCAGCTGCTGAGGTCATGTAGAAGTGAATGGGAGCTGTCCTTTTGCAAAATCTTTTTTTTTTTTTTGCATTGTGGTTATTATTTTAATTAATAAGGTCCTAATTCTACAGTCTTGACTTGTTATGTTCTTAGTCTAATATTTGCATGAAATTGTATCTTGTCACAAATCAGTCCTCTTTTTATATCCCTTGCAATGCAGGCTTGTTTCCAAATAAATATCAAATGTGTGTCTCTCTATAAAAATAAACATATTTAGTATTCAAATGATTAACATGGCTGGATTTCAGGGAACTTTTATGGGACAGGCTTTTTCAAATGACTCAACAGTTTCAAAAAACTGTGATCAGAGTTAAATAGTTAGGCCTGCCATATTATCATACAAATATGGAATGTTTGGAACGTCAGGTTGGATAAGGGCTTTTTCTTAAATTTGGATAACCATTTAGTTTACTAAAAACATTAAAGGGATTCTGTCGTGATTTAATGGTGTCGTTTTTTTAAATAAATTACAATGCGTACATTGCAATAATTCATTCCACTTTTTTAGTTGAAAAATTGGTGTAGGCAGCAATCTCAGAATATGTGCCAGATCTTGTGCTTTTAGAAAGAGTAAGTACTGCACAAACTTCTTCTAGATAAGCTGTTGAGTGCTATTTTCAAATCTACCACTAGATTTTAGAAGATTTTAAAAACTGAGAAACTAAGAATATGTATAGCCCCATGTCACATTTTTAAATTAAATAATAAAAGAAACCTGTCTGCTATTTTGAAAATGGATTTCAATGCAGAATTCTGATGGAGGAGCACTAAAAATGTTTTTTCCCATGACAGAATCCCTTTATTTACATCCAACAGGATTGTTGATGAGTTACCATCAAATACAAGGTACTGTTTTATTATTACAGAAAAGATATAAAAACAATTTAGCTTAAGATGTGGAATCGCCTTCCTGTAATTTGGCACTTTCTGAATACATGCCCATACACAAAAATAAAATGTAGCGCCTCCATTATTTTTCAGTTACACCATAAATGGATTTGTCAATCTACTACAGCACCATTGTCTTTTTAGTTTTTAGCAGATTTTTTACTTGGAAGGTAAGCCAAATTTCAATATGATTTTAGCACCCTAAAATCTCATTAACAGTGTTCTCATGCCTTTAAAACTTTGCTGTTGAATGTTTCAACAAACTAAAAAACCACTAGTGTAGAAGAGCAGGATCAATACATAGGGCAGAAGACACGTTACCTAATATCATGCAACAAGGCTTTGAGGTGTTAACCTACAGTATGTTGAGGTAAAAAGTTAGGAGCAACATATAGGGTTTAGTTTGACGTTGGTATGTCAGCAATTTTATGACTGAAACCCATTTCAGACAGAAATATCAACTGATCACTCTTGATAATGCCTTTTTTACTGTAGTAATTCTTCTCCCATCAGGCACACTTCCATTACACCCATATAAGCCTTTGTGTTTTTCCACAACCCCCTTGCATTTTAGTTGAGATCAAGCCATTTTAATTCATCAATTCAACTGCACCCATGCATCTTCCTTTGTTTTTATGATGTGCCACAACTGGAACATACAGTATGAAGTTATCTGTAATAATGATTTCTTATCATATCAACACCCTCTTCATGAAGATAGTGACAGAAAACTTCTTGTTCTAGTAGAATATTAAAGGGATACTGGCATGGGAAAACATGGGTTTTTTTTTCAAACTGCAGCAGTTAATAGTGTTACTCCAGCAGACATCTGCACTGAAATCTGTTTTTCAAAAGAGCAAACTGATTTTTTATATTTAATTTTGAAATCAGACATAGGACTAGACATATTGTCAGTTTCACAGGTGCCCCCAGTCATGTGACTTGTGCTCTGATAAACTTCAGTCACTCTTTACTGCTGCACTATAAGTTGGAGTGCTATCTTCCTTCTCTCCCATCAGCAGCCTATCAGTAGAATAATGGGAAGGTAACCAGATAACAGCTCCCTGGTAGATATTAGAACAGCACTCAATAGTAAAAATCCATGTCCCACTGCTACCCCTTCAGTTACATTGAGTATGAAAAACAATAGCCTGCCTAAAAGCAGTTCCATCCTCTTTCTGAAAGCACATGACCAATAGCTGCTACACACCAATATTAAAACTAAAAAAAATACACTTGTTGTGTTAGGAATGAAATTTTACATGTTAGAGTGACTTATTTGCAGTTTAATTTAGTAATAAAAAAGATACCATAAAAATCATGACAGAATGCCTTTATCATCCCTTTGCAGTTTAGAAAAATTGTTTTGTGCAATTTTAGCATCCTTCTACTTTTGTGCTCATTCACTGTACCAATGTATGATCTGATATAATGGGAAATATATCCAACAAAGTGGCTCAGTATACTTCCTCTGTGATTAAGTATATCCCTTTTCTTGTGTTAGCAATGTACTTGTTAAAAAATGCAGTAATGACATAACCTATCAAACACTGACTGGTATAACGTTATGGTCAATGTTTTTGTGTCAAACAGATTCCCTTGCCTATTGCTTGGGTGAAACTATTTTGCTACAAAACGTTGAGTACCTAAATGGTTTCTAATGTGTATTGTTTGGCTATACCTGTCTTTATTTGTTATTATTGAGGATGCACTGATAATTTTTAATCTAGATGCTATTGCAGTATATTTGGGTTCAAATATTTAATATACTATAGACTGTTACTACAAGTCCGCCATTTCTGCCTGTCAACTCTTTCTCTAGTCTTGAGTGACAACAGTACATTGTTTTATGCAATACGAAAAGAAGAAAGCCTGAAGGGAAGTAGAATGAGATGGAGACTCCCTCAGGCTCTAACAAGCAACTTGCACATCATTTCCATGGTAGACCCAGAGGAACGCTGATTAATGTCAGCTAAGGTTTAATGTTTGTCTGATTTCCTACCATACCAATGCCTTTTCTGAAAACTCACTGAAAGGGAAAAAGGTAGAAAAACTTACACATGCTTTGAAAAACATTTCATCATTCACAATCACCTAAAATTACAAATGTATTTAATTATTTAATAGACATAATTGCCTGATTCTGAAATTGCCATCTGAGTTATTACACTTGGGGTATGATTTAAGGCAGTAAGTGATGCACATCCCACAGATTCCATTTTGAACAACAATTAAACAACATATACCACTTAAAATGTCTCTCTCATATTGTACTTAACCTTCAATGAGACTGGAGGGCCATATTAATATGAATATTATAATGATTATAAGTTTTTGATTTACCATGGGAAAATAGAAGCTTTCACCAAAAAATAACCTTCTAAAGAACAATTACTTTGTGCCCACTGCAAACATACTGTATATCCTCTGGCCCTTCCAAATTAAGATGTCCATACATACACTGTACATAACTTTATTATGACAAATATTTGCCAAAGAGGGGAACTCCCCAGCTTTCTGTTCACTTGCATAGTTACATAGTTAGTTACATAGTTAAATCGGGTTGAAAAAAGACAAAGTCCATCATGTTCAACCCCTCCAAATGAAAACCCAGCAACTATACACACACCCTTCCATTACTTCACATAAATTATATATACCCATATCTGTACTTATTACAGAGTTTAGTATCACAATAGCCTTTGATATTATGTCTGTCCAAGAAATCATCCAAGCCATTCTTAAAGGCATTAACAGAATCAGCCATCACAACATCACCCGACAGTGCATTCCACAACCTTACTGTCCTCACTGTGAAGAACCACCTACGTTGCTTCAAATGAAAGTTCTTTTCTTCTAGTTTAAAGAAGTGGCCTCTGGTACGGTGATCCTTTTTATGGGTAAAAAGGTCACCTGCTATTTGTCTATAATGTCCTCTAATGTACTTGTAAAGTGTAATCATGTCTCCTCGCAAGCGCCTTTTTTCCAGAGAAAACAACCCCAACCTTGACAGTCTACCCTCATAATTTAAGTCTTCCATCCCTCTAACCAATTTAGTTGCACGTCTCTGCACTCTCTCCAGCTCATTTATATCCCTCTTAAGGACTGGAGTCCAAAACTGCACTGCATACTCCAGATGAGGCCTTACCAGGGACCTATAAAGAGGCATAATTATGTTTTCATCCCTTGAGTTAATGCCCTTTTTTATGCAAGACAGAACTTTATTTGCTTTACTAGCCACAGAATGACACTGCCCATAATTAGACAATTTGTTATCTACAAAAACCCCTAGATCATTTAAAGGACAAGGAAAGGCAAAAAAATTAAATCCCATTTTTGCTTTCTTTAATGAAAAAGAAACCGATCTCCAATATACTTTAATTAAAAAATGTGTACCGTTTTTATAAGAAACCTGACTGATAAAGTGGATCACCGTACCAGAGGCCACCCCTTTAGACTAGAAGAAAAGAACTTTCATTTGAAGCAACGTAGAGGGTTCTTCACAGTCAGGACAGTGAGGTTGTGGAATGCACTGCCGGGTGATGTTGTGATGGCTGATTCAGTTAATGCCTTTAAGAATGGCTTGGATGATTTTTTGGACAGACATAATATCCAAGGCTATTGTGATACTAAACTCTATAGTTAGTATAGGTATGGGTATATAGAATTTTAATTAAAAGTAGGGAGGGGTGTGTGTATGGATGATGGGTTTTCATTTGGAGGGGTTGAACTTGATGGACTTTGTCTTTTTTCAACCCAATTTAACTATGTAACTATGTAACTATGTAACTATGTATGCAGTGAAATTCTCCCTTCATTTACTGCTGTGGATAGGAATTGTCAGACGGTCCCTAACTGCTGAGCAGAGAAACAATCATACTTATGAACAGCAGGGGGAGCCCCCACCTTACTTACCAGCCATGCAGAACTCAAGCAGCTTTGTTTATGACGATCCCTAAGCAGCCCAGACCACACTGAGCATGTGCAGGGTCAGGGTCAGGAAAAGATGTTTAACAAAGTTACAAGATGACAGCCCCCTGTGGCCAACTTTGAAAGCATAAATCATTTGTTTGATTAGGCTTTGTGGTGCAGTGAGTTCATGCTTATGTTTAGTATACAAAATACAGCATTTCTAGCCTTATTCTATTTTAGACTTTCCTTGTCCTTTAAGGAAACTCCCAACACACTGCTGCAATTTAGTGTATAACTTGCATTTATATTATTTTTGCCAAAGTGCATAACCTCACATTTATCAACATTAAAGAGATATTGACACCAGAATTTTTTTTTACATCTATCATAAAACTGTCTTTGCATACTGTCTATAATTTTGCCATAAAGGTATTTGCAGATGCTTTTACATTACCCATCTGATCCCCCATGTTCCTATATGAGTGGGCTGCCATATTTGAGCTTCAATAATCTGTTAGCATTATCAACTCTAACTGGCACGCTGAGAAGGGACAGTCAGGTTGGCAAAACAGTCAGGTTTATTAACTTCAAGTAACACTTACTTACAAAAGCAAACCTATCGGTGAAAAATGATTAACATGAGCTATAGGTAAATTTTAATGTAGATTGATATTTTGAAGAATAGTTTTTTAGTGTCAATATAACTTTAAACCTCATTTTCCAGTTTGCAGCCCAATTTTCCAACTTAGACAAATCACTCTGCAAAGTGGCAGCATCCTGCATGGAACCTTTAGTTCTGCACAATTTAGTATCATCTGCAAAAATAGAAACAGTACTTTCAATGCTCCAGGTCATTAAGTTGAAAAGCAAAGGACCTAGTAGAGAGCCCTGCAGTACTGCACTAAAAACACTGGTCCAATTACTCATTGTAGTCTATCTTTTAGCCAGTTCTCTATCCAGGTACAAATGCTATGCTCCAGGCCAACATTCCTTAATTTAGCCTGTAACCTTCTGTGTGGCACTGTATCAAATGCTTTAGCAAAGTCTTTGTAAATAACATCCGCTGCCATCCCAGAATCGAGGTCCCTGCTTACCTTCTCCTAAAAATAAATTAAGTTAGTTTGGCAAGATCTATTATGCATAAAACCATGCTGGCATAAACTCATAGTTTTACGATTTAAGTCCGGTATCTTAACCTTTATTAACCCTTCAAAAAGCTTTCCTACCACTGACGGCAGACTAACTGGCCTATAGTTTTGAGAACGGGATGTCTTTTTGAATAGCGACACCACATCAGCAATTCGCCAATATCTCTACACCATGCTAGACCTCAATGAATCCTGAAAAATTAAGTAAAGAGGTTTGGCAATCACAGAGCTAAGTTTGCTTAGTACCCTGGGATGAATACCATCTGGCCCTGGACCTTTGTTTATCTTAACATGTTCTAGTCTCTTTTGAATTTCCTCATGTATGAACCATGCATCATTAGTTGTATTACTAGAATTGGGACTTTTAAGAAGGAAACCTTCATTAACTGGTTCCTCATTTGTGATCTGCTTAGGCCTGACTCTGCTCTCCTCCCCACCAATTCTAGAGAAACTGGTCTCCCAGCTGTTAGAGATATCAGCCCCATCTAGAATTGCCAATCCAGCGTTCACACTCCCATCTTCTTTACACAATCTGGTAAATCTGTTGGGATGTATAACCCCGGATCAGCCTCCATTTTCCTTTTACCCACCTTAGATTTTCTAACTGTCATCCAGCTAGCTGCCTCAACATCCTGCTGCTGTTCATAGGGCTTTAGGGGAATATTTATCAATACTTGAAAATAAATTTTGCACCTATTAATAAATATATAAGTCCTATACTAGTAAATGAGCTGTAAAATATGCCTCTTGTGGAGTTTTTATGGTGAGTTTTTTTATGTCAGGTGTAAAATGCATTAGCTAAGGTAACTATAGTATATGTTATACCAGGTTTTTGCAAACTATAGGCCCATCTTCCTTTGTAATGTTCATGTGCAAATCTGGTGAGACCTGAGTGGCATTCTTGCATAGAAGTAGCTTTTATTTATACATAGCAATAGATTTTATCTAATAGGTCCATGTAAAATATATGCAAACAGCTACATTAGCTATTCGTTGCTGTTCAGCAATGCTCAAGAGAATATTAAAAATGGTAGGCCTCCTTTAGTATTCATAGACTTAGTGCTTGGTGCTAAAGAACACACTGTGTATGGTGCGAGGGACCCTTTACCTACCACCTACCATTGATAGGCAGTAATAACAGGGCTCTTATTGCACAGTGCTCAAATGTGCTAAATATAAATCAGAAATTAAACAATTCTTAATGTCTTTCAATCAGGATATTCTGTATTACACCGTACCAAACAGGAAAAAACTCTTGACTGTCTTCCTATAAAATTCTATTGAGAGTGTTTGCAGCTTGCAATGTTTCTCTGAAAATTGCCTTCTTAGAAGATATCTTTAGTAACGAACTGTTAATCTGTGCTAATGATTAAGAAATGAAAGATGAACTGTTCTCTGGCAAAAGATATTTTCTACTGGGGAGACTTCTGGCATTCAGTTGTCTTATTTAATTATCACTTTTCTGATTCAGCTATTATTCATGAGCCTCTTTTCATTCTTAAAGCTCTGAGTTGAGCTTGCCAATGTTGTGTCATATAATGAGACATGGTTATGCAGCAGAGTTATGTGCGTATGAGACCTACAAAGGTTGAGACAATACTCTTGGCATATTTTCTGTCTGAACCATACAAGATGCTAGAACTCAGCCAACTCTTATTTAAAAGAAATCAGTTAGCCCTTTAAATATTTTTATCTAGTTTCTAGAGTATGCCACTATTAACATTACTAAAGGGAAAAATATAAATATACCGGAAAAAAAGCAAACATTCAATCAAATTACATTTAACTGAAAATTATGCAATTATTTGAGTAACTGAAAAAAATATAGTTAAAAAATATAGTTAACACCCAATGCATACTTGTGAAGAACTGGTTAATTATTCACACAAGTCAAGATCTATTTTTAACAAATATTAAGGAATATTCTATACACAAATGAATGTGTGTAAAATTTCTTAGATTAGATTTTATTTATTAAACTAATTTATTAGTTGAAGAAATAAGCCCTTATGGTAGAGGCAACTTATTGAATTATTTAAATGTGCTTAATTACTGGTACAGTAATTAGAAGATGTGCTTATATTGACATGGCCCGTGGATTGCCCACAATACACTCACCTAACTAGCTAACAGTAGTGATGAGTGAATCTGTCCTGGGTTCACCAAAAGATTAGGAAAGCCATGGGAAAATTTGCAATTAAAATGCAAGACAATGCCATCTTTGGAATGACACTTGCCACATCTTAGTTACAAACAGTGCAGACAAACATAATCTACCAAAGTGCAAATGGAAAAATATACGTATAAGCAGGTACATTCATGTATCCTAATAATATAGTAAAAAATAAACACGGTCATAGCAATATACCTAATAGAGAGTACCATATCAATTTGCCCTTCCATAAAGAGCAAAATGATGTCCTATATCCCAAAACCTCCTTGGTCTGTGGATATGCCCCCCCCCCAACATTATATTGCCATTCCTTTAAAAACGTTTAATATTTTTGGTGTTACCGTTCCTTAAGCTCTACTTACAAGCAATGTTCCCTCTAAGCTATGTGCTTGTTCACACAGATTTTGAGGCCAGCACACACAATAAATTGTGCTGCGAACAAAGAATTTTGTGTGAGAACACATTATTTTTGACCTGCACACTCTGTTTTTTAAAATTGCGCACACAGGTTTAGAAAGTGTGCACACACTAATTTTTGGAGCACACAGCCAAGAAAAAATTAGATGGACTGTTGCTTACAAATTAAAAGCATCTGCTACTGTGGGATAGGGTTCTCATCAAATACATATTGGGCAGTGTGAAAGTAGACCCTGATAAATATTAGGTCTTTTGCGTTGGCTCCTACCGTTGTTGGAAGCACACCAAGGGGCACATTTATTTATCGAAGTCGAAGGATTTACCGCATTTAGTACGATCGAAGGAAAAATCGCTCAATCGAACGATTCGAAGGATTTTAATCCATCGATCGAACAATTTTCCTTCAATCACAAATTGGCTAGAAAGCCTATGGGGACCTTCCCCATAGGCTAACATTGATGTTCGGTAGGTTTTAGGTGGCGAAGTAGGTGGTCGAAGTTTTTTTAAAAGAGACAGTATGGTCTAATAGTCGAACGATTTTTAGTTCAAATCGTCCGATTCGTAGTCAAAGTTCGAAGTAGCCAATTCGATGGTCGAAGTAGCCAAAAAAAACTTCAACAGTTTTTGTCCTTCTAATCCTTTCCTCGAGCTAAGTAGATGTGCCCCCAAGTGAATGAAATCCCTGTCCTCTCATATTAATAATGGCAACAGGTTTCCATCTCCTTTTTACTGATAACTGTTGAATAGTCATTTACCCTTTGAAGGTTATTTAATTAATCTTACTACACCAGTAGACTCCTCCAAAAGACTGTATAATTCTTTTTGCATTTCTTCCCTGACCTATGACTAAGGGATTTACTCCCGAAACGCGTTAGGTTTTTGCAGCAGCAACCCCAATAAACCCTTTCCAGAAGTGCCGTCTGCTGGTTTTGAGTCTGTTGGAAGTTAGCAGTGGGGACACTGCTTGACGGAGCACCTGGTTGGGAGAACGCGGTGAGCAGTAGCGGTCCCCTTTTTTCTTCGTTCTCTATCCAAAGTTAGAAGTAGCCAATTCGATGGTCGAAGTAGCCAAAAAAAACTTCAACAGTTTTTGTCCTTCTAATCCTTTCCTCGAGCTAAGTAGATGTGCCCCCAAGTGAATGAAATCCCTGTCCTCTCATATTAATAATGGCAACAGGTTTCCATCTCCTTTTTACTGATAACTGTTGAATAGTCATTTACCCTTTGAAGGTTATTTAATTAATCTTACTACACCAGTAGACTCCTCCAAAAGACTGTATAATTCTTTTTGCATTTCTTCCCTATGGCATACTATAAATTAAATGGTCCAAGCAGGCTTATAATTCAAAAAACAGAAACAAACAGATACAGTAATACAATATGATTGAACATGTTACTGTATTCATAACATTCATTGTCCTTCTGTGTGCAAAATATTCGTTAAAACTCTAGCAAGAATATCAATATATGTGCTTTAGTGTTAGCCATGGCTAAGCAACTGGTTAGCTTTCATTAGCTTATAGCTAGTGGATGTGTCTGCCTTTAGACTCTAGCAAAATACAATTCAGCCAGCACTCACCAGGAACTCAAATCTCCCATTTAGTAGTTAGGTGCACGTCATTCGGTGTCCCCTCCAACCGACTCTGAAAATCCACACACACAGAGTTAACTGTCCTGATCATTAGCCTAAGAAAAGCAAAATAAAGGCTTTTTAAACAGATATGCCTGTTTGTGCTGTCTGCTACAGTGTGTGTGTGCCTTTATACTATACTCAACAAAAATTGTCGTAATAATTGAATGTATTGCTCAACGTTTTCAGCTCCTATCATAGACCAGTGGCTAAAACAGTAAAAATACAGCAGGAAAGAAATACCTAAAATGTTCTTCTACTTTGCACATTAAAATACCAATCAGCCTTAAAGTAGATGTAATTAAGCATAGGAAAATGTACTGCACATATATAGTGGGCCTTTAAAGGAAAACTATACCCCCCCCCAAACAATGTAGGTCTCTATAAAAAGATATTGCATAAAACAGCTCATATGTAAAACCCTGCTTCATGTAAATAAACCATTTTCATTATAATATACATTTTTAGTGCCATTGGGTAATCATAAATAGAAAATTGCCATTTTAAAAAATAAGGGCCGCCACCTGGGATGGTACGATTCACTGTGCACCCAAACATACCAACAAATCATACTTGTTAGGTCACATGAGCCAATTAACAGACAGAGTTCTGTCTTTTGCTTCCTCACTTCTTCCTGTTACAGTTAGAGCTGCAGTCATTTTGGTCAGGTGATCTCTGAGGCAGCACAGACCATCAAAAAATGGTGGCTCAAGGCAAGAGATGTAAAAGGGTAAGATTTACTTAAATATATATTGCAGTTTGGTGAGATTCTTTAATCTGCCACTTAATATGATGTAAACTATTTGTTGCTTTAGTATTCATTTTGGGGTATAGTTTTCCTTTAATCAGTTACTATAGCAGCAGAAGCTTCAGATGAGACCATCTTTTTTGGCCTGTTTTAACATAGTTTACTGGAATAATTATGTCTTGAGGCCCTTTATATAATAATTGCTTCAGTCAGATGACGCAATTTAATTTTCTATCAACTGCATGAATATTGTTTTGGCATTGTCAGTGTCCTTGTACACAACAAAACAGTTTTCAGGGAAGTAGAAGTTTTAAAAACAATGATTAGCTTCTCTATATACTCCATGAAAATGCATTTAATGGCACAAAATAACTCCTAGTAAGTAAAAGTTCTTATGTTTCAATGAGTAACTACCAATAGAATGTATATTTATGATGCACTGATCATAATGGCATAATCACGCAATGAGAAAATACTTTTCAAGACATACAAAATTCCTTCCTAATATACTCTATAGGCTTTAAAGTCTATTAATAAGGATGTTAAGGGTTGGTTGGTATAAAATATACCTAGGGGCAGATTTACATATGGTCGAATATCGAGGGTTAATTAACCCTCAATATTCGACTGCCGAATGTAAATCCTTCGATTTCGAATATCGAACTCGAAGGATTTACCACAATTAGTTTGATCGAACAATCGAGTGAAAAATCGCTCTATCGAATGATTAAATCGATCGAACAATTTTTCTACGACCAAAAAAACCTTAGAGAAAAAACCATAGGCTAACATTGAGGTTCGGTAGGTTTTAGGTGGCGAAGTAGGGGGTCGAAGTTTTTTTTAAAGAGACAGTACTTTGACTATCGAATGGTCGAATATTCAAACGATTTTTAGTTTGAATCGTTCGATTCGAAGTCGAAGTCGTAGTCGAAGGTCGAAGTAGCCAAGTCGAAGTCCAAATTCATCTCAATATTTTTTGAGTTTTTTATGCTTATTTATTATAACATTTTCCCGAAAATTTGCTTTGTGGAAAAAAAATTTGATTTTGACTATATTTTCGGATTTTATATCCAAATTTCACAATTTTTTCGGATTTTTCACCCGAAAACTCTGAATTTTGAATATCAAAGTCCGAATTCATCTCAGTATTTTCAACTGATCAAATCTGCTAACATTTTTTATGCTTATTTATTATTACATTTTCCCGAAAAATTGCTTTGTGGAAAAAAATTTGATTTTGACTATATTTTCAGATTTTTCATCCAAATTTCACTATTTTTTCAGATTTTTCACCCGAAAACTCGGAATTTTGCCCGAAAACTACAAAAACTTTGGGGTATTGAATGAAACCCAGCGCACATCAAAAAATCATTGGGACTTCTCTCTTTGACATACATGCAACCTCGACAGGTGTGAAATGCCAGATTTTCTGTTCTGACCATCTTCAGGGTTTAATGAATTCTGAAACATTTCGAAATTTTTTTAAAAGTCAGATTTTATTAAAAAAAATAGCGTGATTTTTGCATTCAGGGTTTAGTAAATAACCCCCCTTAGAATAGAGAGCTTCCTGACAGTTTGTACTCTGACCAATAGGATACCCCCACACTTTCTTCATCACTGTCCCTTGATTATTCAATTGCTCATCAGCCATCTCTGCTTCTAAGATTTTTTTGTTTCATTTTTGGTTCTTAGAACTAAATAAATGTATGGGTCTAACAGGCAAGTTTTTTTTCAGCAATTCGACTGAGGTGGATCTTTCAAGCATTTTACCACAGGGGAAAATACAGGGCTGTGCTTCTTACTGTGTGGAGCACATGTAAGATCCACAGCCGGAGAACGCAAGTGGCTAAAAATGTAGCTTATCACTAGTTGCCATAAACTCATAGGTATATGGTATATAGAAAGATAACAAGCTGTTATTTGACACCTGCTAGAATACAATTTCCCGCAAAATTTGCGAAACGGCGCTGGTGTCCGTTTTTTTATGCTGGCATATGTTTTTTTGACGCCAGCGCAAATTAGATGGCGAAAATGCACCGGTGTCCAAAAAAATGGACGCCGGCATCCATTTTTTGTACGCTGCTGTTTCGCGAATTTATTCGCCGGTGGCAAATAGCAGGAATTCACTGCAAATTCGTGCCTGCCGAATAAATTCGCCCATCACTAGAGATGACAATAAAGTTTACTTTGACTTGACTTTGACTATTTCTAGTCAAGTCTGTGTGATATTAGCTTCAGTTACCCCCATAACTTAACAACAAAAGAAGAAAAAGGACATCAAGATTCTTTTCCAAAACAAACAAACAAACAAGCTGGTGATGCATGCATGTTATAAGGCATTGCCATGCAAATCAGATGTGTACAGAGTTTTTCATTATCTATTTATTAGTGTGGAACATGCAAGACTTACAGCTGTTTATCAATCCATATGTCACCGGTTAACACTCAGTATATTATAACTGAATACTGACCATGTGCAGTGAGATGAATCTGGTTGTTTCAGCTGAATGCTTTAAAAGAAAAATTGAATGTGATTACTGCAGCATTTAGGAACATTATCACTGCATTCGACATACTGGAGCTTTTTCAGTGGTGCTCCCAAAAAGCAATTTCTAGGGCTTTTTCAATTAGGGTCATTTGTTTACTGACTATCCTGTTTACAGTTGTACAACAGGAACAAAATGAACTTGTTTTTTTTCTCTCTCTTTCTTTCTTCTATGCGGCATCATTTAAAATGAATGCTTTGAAGAGCTTTTTTCCCTGTCAGTTTCAGATTTCATTGCCTACAAGCACTAACAATGTGTGAAATAGATTATGCATGTTACATGTGACTCTGATTACTTTTACTGTCTGCTGAAAATTAATAATTCTGCCATTGCCTGGAGAAAGGTTCTCATAACTATCAGTATGCTGCTTTGCATAAAGGTGTCTAAGAGGAACGGATACTGTGAAACAAATACAGTTTTGTTGTTTGACAGGAAACACTAAAAGGTACACTGTTCTGCTCGCGAATAAAAATAAAGTATCCATTTCCTGAGGAAAATACAACCCTTTCCTTCTAGCAAATCAAGATGCATCTGACATACATGCCACTGAGATCACTTTCACGTCTAATGTTTCTCTTTGCATTGTCGAGGGAGAAATTGTTGAGAAAATAAGACTTTCATTATCCTTTGAAAGATGCACTCCACTTTAATCAAGTGCAAAATTTCTGTTATGCCCAGCAGTGGGAATGTTGCCAACGTTACTTTGAAAAGCACGTAAAGTTCTTGTTTTCTAACACTGAAACAGTGTTGATTTCAGTGTTTTTTAACTCTGCGACCATTAATGAGGCCAGCAAAGGGGTTAAAAAAAGAACTCAAGTGCTTTTGTAAGCTGGATAATAACAATGAAAGGTTTTATACTTAAATTCATAGTGTGGGTTGTTGCAAAATTCTGTGAAATTAATTGAAAATGTCCTGTTAATGCGGATTGTAGGCCTCGTTAAAAGGCATTTTGGAAGTAAAAAGCATACCTCCCAACATTTTGGATATAAAAAGAGGGACAAAAAAGATGCCGCATGCAGCACGGTGAAAGGTTTTTGACCACACCAATTTGTGTGGCCACACCCCCTAATTACCATGTTTATTTTACAAAATTTGGCAGGTTATGAAAGTTTGAACACATTTCTGTGTTTTTTTTCATTTATTACAGTTCTGCTTATGAAGGTGAATTGCCCTTTAAGCTGTGAGTCTAACATCACCCAAGGGACCTGTTATCTTATATTGTTACAATTACTTATTTTCTTATTTCAAAAATTTTACAAAAGCATCTTATCTGCACCTTGTGGCTATTCTTGGCTCTCTACCAAAAGCCAATTAAGTTAGCAACATTGTATCTTTTTTTAGCTGTTCCGTGCAGAGAAATCGTAACTTTCCAGTACAAACACAGGACTGTGGGTTGAGCTGTCGAAAGCGGGACTGTCCTGCTGAAGACGGGACAGTTGGGAGGTATGAAAAAGGCATTGGCAGCTCTTGCATAAAGTTAGCCATAAACCAGAAGATCTGCTTGTTTGGCAAAGCTGTATGAAGAAGCCATTGTTATGAGTGAGCCTTCGCAGCGAGGTGGAAGCAGGGTGTAGTGCAACTGTAACTGTAATCAGGGTGCAAAGAATTGGGCGCCAGTGGTTCTTATAACTTAACCAAATAACAGATTTATTGAACACGGTATACAATCCTCAGTGGAGTGTACATAAAGGAGAACATTGGAGGTTCATACAGTACATTGAATAGGCAGTACTCTCAACACCTTTGGTCCATATGATTCTCCTCAGAGATAGGAACAATACATGCAGCTTTGAGGAGGTACACCCAGCCTTTTCCCTAAGTGGAACCTGAGGGGAATCTATCTACCCTAGGTCTGTACACTTAGTCCCTATTTCTGGGCAATGAGTACCCTGGGATCTTAATCCCACTACAATCCTCGTAGGAGCCTCAGACTGCTCAGCTAAATAAACTTACTGACTATCACTCCTAGAGTGATCTATAAGGGTGAGTATCCTATTCTTACTGACCTGACCTGTCTAGGTTCCACTCGAGCTCTGCCTCCTACACAGGCTAAAGCCAGCACAAGATGGACCCTGAAAGTATGGCTTCAGAGCCTTTTATACTCTAGCACAGTGCCATCTGCTGGTCACTGTGGGAAACAACAAGAGTCAACAGTACCCCTCCCAACTGTATTTTAGGACCCAATTAGGTGTCCATAACATGGAGGGACTGCCTGACAATAATACTAGGAGTGGCTATTCTACACATCCCTACATATGAATCAATAATCTATTATTGATATTGTCCCTTGAATGGACAGCTAAACACTACTCACAACTAGGTCCAACGACAAGATAAAGAGGTATCAGCCCAATAGGTGCAATCAGATCTTGTCCAAGCAAACACTTATTCCACTTTCAGATACAGACCCACCCAAACTCTCCTAGTTTCTGACTATGATCTTAAGTAATTTATACCAAATGAAAGTAAACAAAACAAAAACAGAGATCATTGGATCCATACAATTGTTCACACATCTATGAAGGTTTTCATCAGAGCATAATATAGAAAGGTTCATTTACTAACACAATGCAATGTGCTAAGAGCAATTTTCAGATGCAAATTGGTATTTTTTCATCCACTGTGGAGGATTTTTGCCCCAGAATTCCAGCATAATTATGTCCATGGAGGAAATTATCAACCACTACAATTCTGTCAAAATGAATGCAAATGTGCGTGTTTGCAAATGAAAGGAAAAATATACTCCCAAAATGAAAACTTGAGCAACAGATCAAATTAAGTGACATATTAAAGAATCTTACCAAACTGGAATATATATTTAAGTAAATATTGCCCTTTTATATCTCTTGCCTTGAACCACCATTTCATGATGATCACCTGACCAGAAATACAAGTATAT
Organism: Xenopus laevis; assembly: GCF_017654675.1. Taxonomy (NCBI): domain Eukaryota; kingdom Metazoa; phylum Chordata; class Amphibia; order Anura; family Pipidae; genus Xenopus; species Xenopus laevis. The sequence goes on along the minus strand of NC_054372.1, from coordinate 121,216,344 downwards.
TATTATGAATAATAATAAATGTTTTATTTACATGAATCAGGGTTTTACCCATGAGCTGTTTTATGCAATATATTTAGACATTTATTGCATTGTGAATATTAATTGCACATTGTGACGTGCTTGATGGTGGCATAAACTTTTGGAGCAAATATACATTATACACTGTTCACTATCGCAAACTATAAAATTTGCAATTGCTATCCTACTGTCGTTTGAGGGGCAAATGGTGTTTGCAAAGGCAAAATTTTTGCAATACGAACATTTAGTTGCACTGCAAACTGTTTTTTCATTTGCAATCTATATTACATTCCAACATATGTCTATATTTTCAACGTGGCCTTTACATCACTTCCAGCATTGGTGTTAGATTATTTTCGTATTTATATTGAGGCAGCCTATTATGGGAATTATGGGAATCTTGGGGTTACTACCACCTTCAGGGTGGCAGTAGCTTAAGGGTTCCTCAGGAGTGTTGGGCTGGGGTGTCTTGGCCCCACAGTGGCTGTCACCATAGGGGCCCCCACACCCCCTTAGGAACCCCCCATCCCAGTTGTGAGCTCCTCAACTTAGGATACATGTGACCCCAGAGCTGTGACCCCTGTGCATACCTTTTACTTCTCACCACTATCAATAAGCAAACCATTATATTTAGATTTGCATTTTTTTCCAATGCACACTTGCTCACAATAATAGTAAACTGTATATTTTTTCAGTAATTTTTTTCATTAATCTGCCCTCCGACCATGAGTATGTTGAGAAAAAGGTATCAATGACATCATTCCCTTTTCTATTCCCAAATATCTGACCATGGCATATAGGGGAAGGTCTCAGTAAATCATAAGATAATGGTGGTTATTTATTTTTTATGTAAGAAGTATTTTCCTTAAAGAAACTGAACTCACCAAATGTGTTTGTTCTGGTATGGTGCACTAAAAATTATCACACCCCATCTTTTAAAAAAATATTGAAATATTTATTTCTATTTACATTTTTATGTAACATCTAAAGTAACACCATCATTATTTTACAGCACTCTAGTTCTTGAGTAACACTTTGAAAGCAATGGGACAGCACTGCAGTCTTGCTTTTAGGTCAGAATTTTACACTTAGCATAATTTTAACATAAAATCATCACAAATATACGTTAATTGTTTGATGATTAAAGCATTTTGATAGAGAACAAAATCCCACTCCCCATCTATTTGGCCCCCACTTCCTAGAGAAGCCTACCTCAACCACATATTTGCCTTCCCTGGAAGATATTTTGCCCCTTCCCGTCATTCTGGAGCTGAATCTGCAGAGCAGTGTTGTCAGCCACCATTTTCTGCTGCATTAGACCTGAAACATGCAGTTCTTAGAGAGAGATCATTGCCTTGGAGCAAAAGTGCAGCCACCTTTCCTTACGGCTGAAACTGAACTGACTACTATTACATCTTGTTTGGAAAAAAAATCAATAAAAACATGGATTATTCTGCGGTAATGCTATTCCTTAAACAAATGGATAAAATAATCTCTCTCTCTCTCTCTCTCTCTCTCTCTCTCTCTCTCTCTCTCTCTCTCTGCAGCTAGAAATACTGTAATAATATTGTAAAATACTATCGATTTATTGACGATCTAATATTGATTTGGAAAGGCAGTGAAGATCAGATAGGAGATTTTGTAACATTCTGTAACAATAATGGCAATGGTATTAGTTTCACATATAATATCTGTATAAATAGAATTGAATTTTTGGATATACAATTTTGGCATGAGAATGGGCAAGTGTTAACTGATATATATAGGAAACCCATTAGTAGAAATTCGTTATTATCAAAGAAGAGCTGTCATCCTAGGTCCCTTCTGGAGGGTATCCCGATTGGACAGTTTCTCAGATTACGGAGGATCTGTTCCACTTGGGATGCCTTCCAGAGGGGAGCAATGGAGTTATGGGATAGGTTGGTTGTGAGAGGTTATAGCACACAATGTATAAAACAAGCTTACGATAGAGCAGTGGGCACAGATCGAGAGAACCTCTTGAAACAAGAGAAGGGAATACAAAAGAAAAGAAACAAAAGGAAATGTAAAAACGAGAAGTGTGTGGAAGTGAAAAGGGAGAGAAATAATAAAAACCTAGATACGAAAGTAAGAGATGATAGAGAAAAAGGCCGAAATATAAGGGATGGTTCTTATATGTATTTCGTGACAGAGTATAGTGTAGAAGCGGAACAAATTCGTAAAATAATACAGAAACATTGGAAAATAATTGAGTTGGACCCCCATATGCAGACTGGTAAATTATGGTTTTCTTATCGAAGGAGTAAAACAATAGCGAATTGTGTGTCACCAAGCATGTTGCCAGAAAAATTGAAAACTAAAAGATGGCTAGATTTCAATGGTACATATAAATGTGGAGCGAAAGTATGTAAGGCATGCAAATTTATGAATGTGTCTAAGTCAGTTAAGAGCACGACAACAGGTAAAGAATATAAGTGTAGGACATATGTGAATTGCAAAACAATGAATGTTGTGTATTTGGCGACATGTATATGTGGATTGCAATACGTAGGGAGGACATCGAGGAGGATGAAGGATCGTGTATTAGAACACATAGCCAGTGTTGGAAGAGAAGATAGGTCTTCATCAATAGCAGATCATATTTTGAGTAAACATAGTGGCAATGAGAAATGTATATCGTTTCAAGGCTTGGAACATGTGAAATTAGGAAAGAGAAAGGGAGATATAGACAAATATTTGAACAAACGAGAAGCCTGGTGGATGTTCTTATTGCAAACAGAGCATCCAGCAGGTTTAAATAAGGAATGGGAAATAAAATATTTTATAGAAAATTAGTAAATAGATATGGAATATACCCTAAGGGTATTTAGAATGATCTCTCTGATAATAAGAAATGAAAATAACTATAAAAAATAATAAAAAAATAAAAAAATAATAAGTAGAAATATATCCTCTTGAAGTGAATGGGAGAAGACACACACATAGACTTACCAAATTTAAATAGGTTGAATAGTCAAGTTCTAGATTTACCTATCACCTAAAATAGCTTGGTGTTAAATAGTATTTAAGAACACTAAACTGTTTTTATAGAAAAGAAATTGGTTTTATTTATTTATGGTTGTATAGCTTTAAGAGAATTGAACAGAAGTTTGTCATTATGTATAAAGCTATGCTGATTTGTATAGTGTGTAATGCCCTGAAGAAGTGACGAAGGAGGTCACGAAATGCGTTGGCAATCTTTTCACTGCAAATGTAGCCTAAGAATGTGTGCTTTTATGAAGACAAAATAAAGCAAGATGTTTTAATTGATTTTGTGGATTGCGGTGGATTTCAGACACAATCTAAGTGTGTAATGGTGTGCTGAACTCTGGAAATGCCATCTGCAGCTTGTACCCAGTTCAAGGAAATGCACTGGAAACTTGGGGAAAAAAACCTCTGCATTTTACGAAAAAAGAATGATGATTTTTAAAATTGATTTCCCTTTTTTCTGTACTAATAAAACAGAACTTTGGACTTAAGGTATGAAGATCCAAATTACAGAAAGTTCCATTATCTGGAGAACCCAGGTCCCAAACATTCTGGATAACAGGTCCCATGCCTGTATAAGTTGCATTCGAAATGTATATTTTTTAGGTTTAATTACTCTAGGAGCCTAGCATTTAAGAGACAAAAAGCTGCACCTTACGGTTATGAGGGGTAATATGTCAACCATCACAAGTATATAAGCACTTTCAAGCTTGTTGGTATTCATATTATTTATCAAGAAAGCTTAGTTTTAAAACTTGGTAATTAGTGATGGGCAAATAAATTCGGCAGGCATGGTTTGGTGGCGGATGCGAATTTTTGCAAAAATTCATTGACGGAAAATCTGCTGCGTCAGAAATTGTCATGCATCAATTTTGGGACCCCATTGACTAATTCATTAGGACCAAATAGTCGTGCATATAAAAATTGTCGCTTGTTTCAAAATTATTTTGATGCCCATTGACTTCAAATTTTTCAGATTCGCCCATCACGTAATTATAGGATGTGGGGCAAGAGTAGGATACTAATACTAAAAGTATTCAGTTCATATTCTATAAATATAAAGTTATATAAAGACTCATTTACAAAACAAACACGAAAATGAATACGTTTGTGCTTTTGCCCACAATGTACAATCCTTTCCAGAGTTCCAAAGCAAATGCAGCAATTGTGATCAGATGCAATATTTTGTATAACTGTTACTGGACGCACAATGATTTGCAAAAGTAAGTCAGTTGCCTAAAAGAGTGCAACTTCTGCCTACATACAATTGTCTGGCATTAGCCAAAAGGTGTCAACTACAGTGTTGCTTTGTGCTGTAATTGGCGCCTTATACACCAAATAGGGGCAAGTGGCAAATTTCTACCCGATGCTACAACCGATTCACAAGTAGACACAAGAGTTATATTTATAGTGTTCTTTTAATTTTTTTTATCTATTTATTTATTTTTATTTGGTGATTGTAAATGAGTTCCTCATTCTCCAAAGTGCTGTTACTTAGAAAGCCATTATTCAGAAATATGACAATGCCATTTCCCATAGTGTCTTAATTGAAAATACAATTCTTTGAGTGATTTACTTGTTTTTGTTATACCAAGAAAATGTGGCATAATTCATGTTAATTTAACTAGCAAACAATCATGTTGATAGAATAATACCATTTGTATTTGTAACACTTAAATATTTGTATTAACCTCAAAGGAATGGAGCTCCACATTATGAAAAGAGTAAGACCCATTATTTGAAAAGCCCAGATCCGAAACATTCCAGAAAATAGATGCCATGATCCCAAGGTTGCAGAGAAACTAGAGAAATTAAAATTGAGTGTTATTGAAAGGCACAAATGAAAACAATTACGGAATGATACTTCTGGCAAAACACTTTAAAAGTAACATTAGCAATTTAAAGGTGTTTAATGTGTGTGTTTTAGCAGTTATACATTTTTAATATTTACTGTCTTTCATTTGTGTCTCTACTCCTCACTTGCAGCTGAACTGTGATATAGTTTTACCTTGATCCCAGCTGACTTATTAGAAGAGATCAACAGACCTGCATCATCCTAGTGTGCAAGCTAATTGCTGTCACTAGCCATAACAAGCTTTTCTGTATTTGACAGGTGTGCACTCAGGGTGCCATTCAGATGAAAGCTTTGCAGCTGCATCCGAACTAAGTCCGACATGGTTTACTTACAAGAACAAAATACACAATATGATGTCTTTAATATGTCATAAATCTGCATGTTGCATGGATAATGACTGGCTATAAGACAGTAACTGGCAGTCAAAACTGCTACAGAATTCTATATTTGACACATTCATTTAATAGGAACTGTCTCAAGTGAACAATGAAGTTTACAGTATGGATATCAGCTAATTGTCACAGGGCCTATCGGCTCCCAGTGGGAGTAGTCCGGACCACGGAGGAAGCTCAGAGGTTAAGTCCAAGTTCACGGTACAGACAAGAGTTCGGGAACAAAGCGTAGTCAAATCCAGGCAGAAGTTCAGACGGCAGATAGTAGCAAAGTCAAGGTTCAGGCAGGGTCAGAAATCCAGGAATCAGTAGAATAGATAGTATCAAGCACCCAGGAATGTTCCAAACAAATCCTATAATCTGGCATTGAACCTGTGACCCGGAAGGGCTTATATCTTCAAATTTCTATTGCTTAATAGCAGAAAAGTAGAAAAAATGAAACACCTGCAAGATTAGAAAAAAAATTTAGTAATGACAAATTTGGATGGGTCTTCTGCAAAGGGAATATGCTGCTGTACAAACACATGGATGTGAATTCCACTTCATCAGGATGATCACGAGGGTATATAATAAAATATGCAGGGTATTTATAAAGATCAATAAGCTAGGGCATTCGACTGTTGGCATGCATACACTATACGGTCAAATGTATCCAACACATTTAAGCCAATCATGAAGAGCGAATTTGTCCTGTTTCACGGTAGAATTAGCAAGACTGTGAAAAAAAATGGGAAATGGCTAAAAATTCATAAACACATTGCAGTCAATAGGCAAACAAAATTATTTCTTACTCCAAATGAATTAAAGTCAATGGTCATTTTCAAAGCATCTGGATACATTTAGGGGGTTATTTATCAAAGTCTGATTTTATTTTAAAATTATCTGCTGCAAACTCCGATAAAATCCGCTCGGGTTTTTCATGCTTATTTATTATTTCATTTTCACAAAAATTTTCACCCAAAATCTTTGGGGTATTGCACGAAACCCAGCGCACATCAAAAAATCATTGGGACTTCTCCCATTGACTTATATGCAACCTTGACGGGTCTGAGATGCCGGATTTTCTGATTCAGATTTTTCCATCCTCGGGGCTTAATAAATTCCAAAAAAACGTGATTTTTTAAAAGATAAAATCACAAATTTTTCATGATTTTTGCATTTGGAATTTAGTAGATAACCCCCTTAAAGTAAAAATTTAGTTAAAACAGTTACCAAAATACCTTGTAAAATAACACTGGAAACATCATTAAAAGCAAAACAGATGTAGCCTTCAATCACAACTTAACTTTAGGTCTTTATTATTAACACCGCTTATTTTATGTTTGGTGAGAGGTCATTGACACCAATTAGAAACATGATCCTGCAATTATAAATGAAAAACAGCCTTCATTATAATAGTTTCTATAGGAATATCAAACATGATTTGGTACAATATGGAGATCAGATTTTGTTTTGAGAGTCACCCCTACAATAGTACTACCTTTGTAGTGTTAAAAGGCAAGTTAGCCTAATTTAATTAGCAATATCTAACAAGATGTAGAATATACAAGAATATTTTTCTAATTCATAATTTTTTTGGGGGTTAATTTACTTGGCTCGATGCTGCAAAAAGCCCCAATCTGTAAATCTCTATCTCAGACTTGCCACGGTTGTGTTTAACTTCCTATTTGGAAGTTTCTGTGGTCTGCGCAGGCATTAGCCCAAAAATCTGACCATTTAGGGCTTTTTGGGCAAAAATCCAAAAAAATCATGCTTTTTTCCAAAAAAATCTAGCGATATGGGAAAAAAAACCTGAAAAATCATAAGATTCGGGTTCTCACTCTATTTTATTGGGTTTTTAAACAAATCAATTAAATTTCGTTTTTTTATATAATAAATAAGGTAAAAACGGGTATGGGAGTTTAGTTGTGGTTTTTAAATTGAAATAATGAGATAAAATCGGATGTCAGTAAATAACCCCCCTAAAAATTAATTCTCTAATATTGTCAAACTTGTATCCATACCAATGAAAACACTTTATGGTAACCAAACCCCTTGTGTCGAATGAAGGTGCAGCCTCAATCCCAACTTCACCTCTTTTCAATTTAAGTTTTTTGTGATAGCTGGTAGACCTGAAAATTATGAGTATAATGTAACAGTGCACATTTGTAAGAAATCCAGTTTTCAAGATTCAAGTTTCTTTGTTTTTTTTAATAAGTGCACATTCAAGTTTGTTGGGGTTTCAAGTTCTTTTCTAATTTAGAAAAAATCCAAAAATGCATGAATTTTGATAAATATTCTCACAAGAGATACAAACTTTACTTTAATAGAGTTCTTTCATTACTATGATTGTAGTGTAGATTATAAAATTATGCAGCTTCCCAGTCTTATTAAAGACAAACTACTGTGTGTTGTCCTATATATTGAAGCTAATTGATTATAGGGTGTATAGTGTACAAAGCCCTATCTTCCATTTTATTAAGCAGAATAGTTCATAAACATTAGTTTTCAATTTTCCACTGACCAGGTCTCCCAATAGTTATATGGTATTTGCACTTCCTTTGAGAGTATTCTAACATATCTGAAAGAAATGCAAATTCTAGAATAAAATTATACAGTTTCCTTTCTCATTAAAGACTAACTACTGTGTGTTGTCCTATATGTTGGAGCTAATTTATTACAGGGTATATAGTGTACACAGCCCTAAGTGGCTGCATTCCCTTTGCAGGTAATTTTGTTGTGCAAAGCAATAGGTTTTGCCAGTGTAATGTCTTTGCACCAACTTGGTGTCTCTTTAATCATTGAGATAGTGATGAGCGAATTTGTCCTGTAAAATTCCATAAAAGTCATGAAATGGCGAAAAATTTGCGCATTGAAGTCAATGGATGTCAAAAAAATTGTATGCACGCAACATTGTTTTCTCATTCATAATGTATTTTGCAGTCAATGGGTGTATTTTCTTATATCGACTTTTTTGTCTCAGCGACAATTTTGTCTCTGCGACTTTTTTGTCTCTGCGACTTTTTTGTCTCTGACTTTTTTGTTGCGACTTTATTGTCGAAATGCATTAAAGTTAATGGTCGTTTTTTCTTATAATGACATTTTTTTGTCTCTCTGACAATTTTTGCAGTCAATCCATGCCTAGCAAATAAATTCACTCATCACTACTTAGAGATTCATAAAGATCAACTTGCTTAAAGATATGGTACAGGAGTGGCGAACATGCTGTTTTGACCTTTCTTGTAGGACATTTCTGTAACCATGGAGTGGAATAATGTATTGACTTCTTTAAGCACAACTCATAAACGAGGCCCTGGCTCTAAATGGGCTTGATAAATTGAATTGACCATGATCTTAGAAATCAACAGCTGGCAAAAAAAACAGCAAAAACAGGAACTGTTGTATCTTTTCTGGCACTTCGGTTTAGTAGCAGTGTAACAAAGTAGCTGTCTCAAATTTAATATCTCCAGTGCACTGTTGAATTAGTTGATGTGGTTTGCCATACTATTTATAACATTTAAACAAATGATAGCTCCCACTGATTCATCCTAATTTTGTGAAAAATCAGGTGAATAATTGTGCTGTGGAACCTCTATCAAGTTATCATCTTATTTTATTTTTTATGCCAGAACAGTTTTAGGATAGTTTAGGACGCTTCTCAAGGAAGTGGAACCATCTGCGATTTCATAAGCTTGTCAGAATTAAAGGTCAAGGAAGAATCATGATTTTTTTTGAAAATATATCTTGCATTTTTAGATCTCAAGAATGGGTTATTTGTGGTCACCATCTGATATTTCTAATTAAAACTAAATCTGCTTTACAAACAACTGATGCATCATTAATAAAAGATCAGCAAAATAAGAGCAACAATGATATGTTCTCTATGATATATTGAGCAGAGAGTGGCAAAATGATCAGATAAAAATGTACCCAACTATAATTATTCTTTTTTTAATTTTTAAATTTAATCAAGATTAACAGGATCAGGTCTTGAACATACAACAATTGTATATTTAAAATCCATAAATTATGGTATACAGTTATCAAATTGGTCACACTTATTTGTATAGAAAAAGAAGAGGCATATCAATAAGCGTAACACTCATTACCAGAAATTAGTCATTGTCATGTCTACTAATGTTATGTCCAAGCATGATTTAAACCAGAGACAGAGGGGGAGGGGAGTGGGGGATTCCAGGCTAGAAGGCCTCTATTCAAACCTGTATCCAACTTACAGATCTACAGATAGGTAAGTGTTTTATTGTCACATCAAGGACTGTCTGCTGTATAAGGGAGTTGTCATATATCTTATACTGCTCAGTCTCACTTTAATTTTGCCTCTTGTTGTATGGTTATTCCTCGAATATAGCATTTATAGGCTTCCCATTCTAAAATAGCGTTGCTAGCAGCGTTGGTATTATTTTTGAAAGATACTTTAGTAGCTTCAATTAACTTTTCTAAAACAGCCTGGTTTCTTAAAAGACTGTCATTTAGTTTCCAAGAGTAACAACTTTTAGTAGGGGTTGGAGTCGACATTGTCATATAGACCGGGGCATGATTAGTGATGGGCGAATTTATTCGCCAGCGAATAAATTCACGAAACGCCTGTGAAAATTCACGGCAAAAATTCGGCGGCGACAAAAAACGGGCGCCGGCATCAAAAACAGGTGCCGGCGTCAAAAACGAGACGCCGGCGTCGTTTCGTGAATTTTTCGCCGTTTCGCGAAATTTGCAAATTTTTCGGCGAAGCGAAACGCCACAAATTCACCCATCACTAGGCATGATCAGACCATGTTATTGCTCCTATTTCTGTCTTTTTTAGGCTATCCAAAGAGTTATGGGATAAAAAGTCAATTCTATTATGTACATTGTGGCTATGAGAAAAGTGTGTGTAGTCTCTTTCCTGTGGGTGGAAAGTTCTCCAGGTGTTGATAAGTTGATGTGCATTTAGATTATGTTTGATTTTTTTTTATATATTTGTATGGAAGGGAGGGAAAACCCACCGACAAAGGCGAGATGAAGCTGATAAAGCAAATGACATGCCAGTTAAATGCAAATTGCGACCAGCAACCAAAGAAATAGCACCGCTATTTTGTAAACAAAAACCCGACCACAGGACGCAAAAGACAAAGCTTAGGGATAATGCAGGCAGGGAGACTTCAGGAGAGATTGCTGAATCTCTGAGAGAGCACTCAGATACTGATAGCGAATCAGGGGAAGATTGTGAAGAGCAAGATCTACAGTCTTACATTGCACAACTACCTTCTAAATCAGATCTAAGAGACATGCTCCAGGAGATGACAAGATCTATTAAAAAAGATATCCAAGATATTAAAAAAGATATTGGGGCCCTAGCCACACGGACGGATAACCTTGAAATAAATAATGGCAAGGCTGTTGCCCACCAAAGGGCAATGCAAAAATACATCATAGACCAAGATAATAAAATATCCGAATTGCTGGAAGACCACGAGAACAAGAGTAGAAGAAACAACATCAGAATAAGAGGGGTGCCTAAGGCAGTAGCAAATGAGGGGATACAACCAGCCGTAAATATTCAACAACCTCTTGAAAAGGGAGTCAACCTTGGAAATAAAGATTAACAGAGCACACAGGGTGCAAAAGGCCAAAGCTGCCCCCCCTAACGCCCCTGGGGATATCCTGTGCTGCCTGCATGACTCTCTTAAAGAGGAGATCTTATTGAAAGCCAGAGAAGCCGGCGACATCTCCTACGAAGATAGTACTATAAAATTTTTCAAGACCTATCAAGCAAACTTTATTTAAAAGGAAAATGCTGAAACCACTGACCGATATGCTAAGAGGGAAAAACATACCCTATAAATGGGGATTCCCCTTCTCCCTCACGGTGATTAAAGATGGAACAACAGCAATTATTTGGTCACCTGCTGATACTGGAAGCTTTATGAGAATGGACCCAGGCAAAGGGTCCAAAGAGAACTTCAGATATCTCAAGATCCACACGTGGAATGACAAGATCTTCCAGAGAATGATATTGCAATACCCTGGAAGCCTCCTTTCTCCAGGACAGATGACAGAATCTTTTAAAAGTGTAGCCATTGCACAACCAATACACCCTCTATACTTATAGACTGAAATAACCCTACGGCTAAATGGATTTAACTTGTTTGAAGGTCACCTCAAGGGTTGGGATGCACGAATTTGACCCGTTTCATTTCTTTCTTTCTTTTTTACGCACGACACGATACAACTCTATGGGCGTCATTTTTGCTGCGAAACAAGGCGAAAAAATATGACCCCATCCCTACTCAAGGGAGAATCATGAATAATCCATGCCCTGATCTAGAAACTACCATTCTCAAGGGTGCAGCGGAGGGCCTCAATCATCCAGAACTGATAAATATTTAAGACTTTATGCTGCCTATGTCTAATAAACTTTCCCCCCACCCCCAGTTATCCTACAAGCTTACATGATTTTGTATCCCTTTCCTAATAAGGATTACGTTGTTATGTTGTCGATGTATGGTTTAAAGAAATGGGATAGATAGCTGGAGTGTTATAAGCAAAATTCGCAGAAAGTAGATAATGGCTTGCTTAATGTATAAATTGAGTTTTTGACTGCTTGTTCCCTATTATTATGTTTCACAATTACTTTGGGCTGGTTGGGCAGAATCAAAGACGAAGGCCAATAGCACAGGCAGGACTCACTGCTCCCCCCAATAATCCGCTTTCCCCCACATGAAGGTGCTAGTCACCTCTACCGCTGCTAACATTTTGTATCTTGGGGAATCAGTCCCCATTATCCAAATGCGGCTTGATATTTTCCCCAAACCTTTCCCAACTCCGCAAATTCTTTCCTACACCTGGGGGTCTAGAACTTACCAATCACAATACATGACAAGGGGGTCCATAAAGTTTCAAGTAACACATATGATAAGCAATGGAGTGTTCTTAGCTGATTATAGTAAAGCAAATCTCTTAAACCAATCTAACCATGATTGAAAAACCAATCTAACCATGATTGAAAAAAAAACGTTCAGAATGTACAGTAGCTTCACTTAAAGTGAATGGGATCAACGAAAAGATAAAGAGAACCCAAATTCTATCTGAATGTAAAAAATACCAAGCAAAAATATTATTGATCCAAGAATCCCATTTTAAGGAGAACCATGTACCACTCCTGAGACTAAAATTCTACCCATATGTTTATACAAGTAACAATCCAGTAAAGAAATCATTAGGTCTGCTTACCTTAATTCATAAAGACTTATCCTTTAAGTATATAGACTCGATGTCAGATACAGAAAGCAGATTCCTTATAATAAAAGGGAAATTATCTAACCAAATGTATACCATTGCCAAAGTCTCTGTCCCAAACTCTGGCCAAGTCTCTTATATTAAGCAATTCTTAGAGGTATTAGATAAATTTAGATAAGGGATTGTAATTTTGGGTGGAGATTTAAATCTAACTTTGAATCCTTTGACAGACTACTCCTCTAAGAAGAGTAGTGTCTCTTATAAGGATATCAAGGAAGTGAAACAGAGATTAAGTGAGATGTCCTTAGTTGACATATGGAAAGCCTTAAACCCCCTAAAGAGAGACTATACGCATTATTCTAAGGTCTTCAATGTTTATTCCAGAATAGATTTAATTTTTGTGTCCCAGCAATGGTTACATTTATTTTCTAGCTCAGATATAGGGATTTCTACACACGGCTCGTACTTCACCTGTAGTGTGACCGCATTTGGCCTCGGGAGGAGCCCTCAGCTACTTGGATGCCACCAGGACTTAAACGAGAGGTGCAAGGCTAGAGGGCCTGGTTAGGCAAAGGGGCACGACTGTTAGCTAGAGTCTTTTAGGCCGAAGGTCGCAGTACAAGACGTACAAGAATAGAGTAGTCAGATCAGGCCGGGTCTGGGCAAGCAGAGAATAACGTAGTCAGGCAGGCAAGGGTCAAACCAGGAAGTCAATCAGAAGGGTTAAGCAGAAGAGGTAGTCGGTATTCAGGCAAAGGTTAGGATCCAGAGGTCAGAATAGTCAAAAGCCAGGCAGGGGTCACAACAGGAATCAAACAGGTTCAAAACAGGATAGCAAAAGCTCAGAAAGCACCAGGAACAAACTCCTATAATGGCCAATGTGTAAAAAGAAAATGTACCTTTAAGTACTTTTACATTTTGCGCCATTGACGTATGACGTCAGCGCGCCTTTAAATCCCAAGGAGGCGCGCCGCAAGCTCCCTAAAGTACCGGCGCCTGAGGAGCAGAAGATTTGTGCGGCGGGCGTCCCTGCCATCCCCCCAATAGACCACCAGGGTGAGTTTTTATTACAATGATATAATGCTTGACTGACCTGTCAACATATGTACAGATTATAATGTTAATCTATGTGGTACTCACCCCCTCCCTTCCCCCACTCCCCCCTTCTTATTCTTTCTGTATCCCCCCTCCTACCGCCCTTAATCCCTATTGTATAAACATTTAAATAAAGATTATACAAAAAAAAAGGAGGTGCTTACCTCTGACTTGGAAATGGTTGTCCAGTAGGGGAAGTAATATGAATCCTCTGTCGCTAAACTGTCTGCGGTCTAACAGGAATATATTGAACATAGTAGAAAACCATGAGTAATGAATATGTACTTTATACAATCAACTTATAAAACCTCTACACAGAGAACTCATGTTGCTTCAGAGACTTAAGTTCGAGGGCTAACACTATCTAAGGGGGGCCTTAATGGTCTAGGATAGACAATGTATCCTTATTTTAACATCATAACCTTATTAAGCGTAACCTATGCATGATGTCCTGTTTAAGGTCTCTTAGCACTTAGTGCAATAAGTGCCTATAGTTTGTATGTTACATTTGGGAAAGGCATGGTATCCGAGACTTCCGGTTCGGCACCCGAGGCACAGAGATAAGGCTCCTGCTTACTGGGGTCGAGAGTCGGCACATAGAAGCTGTTTCCCTTCTTTAAAAAGTGTCCTTACCGGTTCCTGGAGTGAGGGGAGACAGAGGAGCAGTTAGGAGACTGGTTTTCTGTAGTTCGGATTCGCACGGACTGCTGAGGTGTTCACGGTCGGCTAAACACTCCTGTTACCTCAGAATCCACCATTAAAATTGCAGAGTCCGCACAGTCCGGTCTTATTTAACTGAGGTGAGCTTGAGGAGTAGAGAAGAGGCTGGTATTCGGCTGACTGTATTGGCACGCACTGCTCTCCATTTTCCTCAGAATCTGCTATTGTAATTGCGGAGCCCAGGCGGTCCGTTAATCTATAACTGCAAAATCACCTGTGTCTTTGCGGCTCTTTGAACTAGTGACTCAGCTACAGACCGGGATCATAGTGTTGTTTCCACTTTAGTGACTGTAACTTGTCACAAAAAGAAAGAATCTATTCTGTTTTTCTCTCTGCAAACTAAGACCTGGCATTGCTTAGTGACTGCTGTCATAAATTATACTTTTGTTACTTCTTTATTGGAAACTTTGTTGCAATTGTTTGAGCAGGATTGATGGTTACTTCTTTATAAAATGAAAAAGGAGAAGAAAAATAAAACGAGAAGGAAATATTGAATTAAAATAAAAAGCTTAATAAAATAAAAATAAAAAACGAGTATAAAAAGTGGGAAAATAAAATAAAAAACAAAACAAAACAAAAACAAACAAAAAAGAAAGAAAATTAATCTCACATTTTTGGGGTTGCTGCTCAGGTTTCTTATGTGTGAAAACATATTCTCCTTCCTTTACAATGTCTTCTAAAGCTAATGGCAAAACATACAAAAGGGTGAACAGGATACATGGAAGGCAACAGGATTCAGATACTAATAGTACTTTCCTTTCTCACAATTCTACTCCTCTCAAATCATCCTTATCAGATGACTATTCTTATTGCGGCTGAAGTAGCCAGGCTCATTAATCCAGTTATTGAGACTACAATTGGTAAAGCCATTGACAAATTACAGATAAAAATTTCTGACATTTCAGGAAAACTGTCTACACATGATAAGCGATTTGAAGAGATAGAAGACGCAGTTTCTCAAATTCAAGACAAAACGATCGATCCTTTATCCAGGATTGACTCTTTAGAAAAACAGACTCAAGAGCTAAAGTTGAAACATGATGATTTGGAAAATAGATCTAGAAGAAATAATCTCAGATTTATCAACATTCCAGAATCTTATCAGAATGACAATTCTGATCTCTAAAACAATTCCCCTCAAGCTAGGTCTCCCTCAAGATTGCCACAACTTTAAAATATAGAGACTCCATAGAATTGGAACTCCTAAGATGTTACAACCTATGAGACCGAGGGCTGTAAATGTAAAATACCTGGACTATTGTGACAAGAATAGACTACTCCAAGCATACAAAAAACTACATACACTAGAAGTGGAAGTGTAACGATCGCCGCCCGGAGCAGGCCCAGGAGCTCCGGGCGGCACGTCCATCTTCGCCGGCGTCGCTCCCAAAATGGCGGCGCCCATGGCCGCCACGTGGGTAGCGGCGCCGGGCGATGACGTCAGCGCGCCGACGTCGGCGCAAGAGCGTCAATGACGTCAGAATGGCGCCAAATTTGAAAATAAAAACGCCAACTAGACGCCAGAATGGCGCCCAAGAATAGGATTACTTTCCTGAAGCATATCCTGGGTTTCCTGTGTGCCTTATTGCCTAATCTTGTTCCTGCCTTGTATCCTGACCCTTTGCCTGGACTTTGGACTTTGTTTGTATTCTGCCTGCCTGTGAACTCTTGCCTGATCCTGACTATTCTCCGTTTAACCCTTTGGATACCGCGACCTTGTTCCCTCAAGAGGGCTTCCTCCTTGATCCAGACAACCTCCCTGGAGGGAGCTCCCGGCTCCCTGACATTATTCTTGGGCCATGGATCCTTCTGAGGAAGCCACACCTCATGTCGGACGAGCGCTCCGCGGACTGGCATCCCGCATGGAGGACTACGAAAACCAGCAGGTTCGCATTGGGCAAGCACTCGATGTCCTGCTGGCTCAAGTGCCTTCTGCGTCCTCCACTGCTCCACCTACTGGGGATCCCCCCATGGCGGCAGCCCCCACGAACACAAGC
Source organism: Xenopus laevis (assembly GCF_017654675.1). Classification (NCBI taxonomy): domain Eukaryota; kingdom Metazoa; phylum Chordata; class Amphibia; order Anura; family Pipidae; genus Xenopus; species Xenopus laevis. The sequence goes on along the minus strand of NC_054372.1, from coordinate 121,200,046 downwards.
TACCCGACAGGTGAGCCTCGCATTCCACCTCCCCCTCGTTTCAGTGGGGACCCACAAGCCTGCAGGGGATTTGCCACGCAATGCCAAATTCAATTTGAGTTCCAACCCACACAGTTTCCAAGCGAGCGTTCCAAGGTGGGGTATGTGATGTCTCGATTGGAAGGCAAGCCACTGGAGTGGGCAACGTCTCTTTGGGAGAAGAATTCCCCGCTGACTTTTGATGTTAAAGACTTTCTCCAAGCTTTTCGTATAGTCTTTGATGCTCCAGGTCGGGTTACGAACGCCCCTGCCCGTCTCTTGCAGCTCCGGCAAGGAAGCCGCAGTGTCAATGAGTATGCTATAGACTTCCGAACACTGATGGCGGAGACTTCCTGGTGTGATGACGCTTACAAGGCTGTATACTACCAAGGCCTATCCATCCGCATCAAAGATGATCTCGTCTCCAGGGAGACTCCTGACACCCTGGAAGGGTTGATCGCTCTATCCATTAAGGTGGACACTCGTCTCAGAGAGCACCAGGTGGAGAGAGAGCGCAGTAGACGATTTTCTCCCATGTTGGCCCCTCGCTTTCAAAGGCCGATTCTGCAAACACCCGCTGTTCCTGTGACCCATGTGTCGACGTCTCCTTTGGAGGAACCCATGCAAGTAGGAAAGACTCGCCTCTCCGAGCAGGAAAGACTCGCCTCTCCGAGCAGGAAAGACTCCGAAGACGTATGGCAGGTCTCTGTTTATACTGTGGTGGGCATTCCCATTTTGCCAACGCCTGTCCTGCCAAAGCCAAGAGTTTTGTACTCCGAGGTATGTCTCAGGTTTCTCATGTAGGGGGCATCACTCGAGGTTCTCTGGAGAAGTATCAAGAAAATTCACGCAGGCTTCTCCTTCCTTTGCAGATTCACCTGGCAAGTAAGTCTATCTTCGAAAGGGCCTTCCTCGACTCCGGAGCGGATGGCAATTTCATGGATGCCTTTTTTGCCGAACGCATGAAGATTCCTCTGCTTCCATTGTCTTCTCCCCTGCGAATTACTGCCATAGATGACAAACCCCTGGAGTTTGAATTCGTCACAAAGTTCACGGCGGAACTATCTGTACAAGTTGGGGCGCTGCATCAAGAAAAACTTTCATTCTTCATCATCCCCTGTCCTTCTACTCCAGTGATATTGGGTCTTCCATGGTTACGTCTGCATAACCCCACCATAGACTGGTCCACTGGGCAGATCTCTCGTTGGAGTTTATTTTGCCTGCAACATTGCCTTCCGCCAAAGCCCCTCGAGAAGGTGAATGTCTCCTCTGCGGAATTAAAGACTTTGCCCTCCACTTACAAGGGATTTTCCGATGTGTTTTGTAAAAAGTCTGCAGAGTTCCTTCCCCCACATCGCTCCTACGACTGTCCGGTTGAACTCCTGCCTGGAGCTATGCCCCCCAGAGGGCGCACCTACCCTCTCTCTCCTGCAGAAACTACCGCTATGAAGGAGTACATCCAAGAAAATCTCCAGCGGGGGTTTATCCGCCCTTCTACCTCTCCTGCAGGGGCTGGGTTCTTCTTCGTGGAGAAGAAGGACGGAGGCCTTCGGCCTTGTATAGACTATCGGGGTCTGAATAAGATCACCGTGAAAAACAGATACCCTCTGCCCCTGATTGCCGAGCTCTTTGACCAGCTGAAAGGGGCAAAGATTTTCTCCAAGTTGGATCTCCGGGGGGCCTACAACCTCATTCGCATCCGGGAGGGTGACGAATGGAAGACGGCATTCAACACTCGGGATGGGCACTATGAATATCTCGTTATGCCCTTCGGCCTATGCAATGCCCCTGCCGTCTTCCAGGAGTTTGTGAATGATGTGTTCCGAGATCTCCTAGGAAGGTTCGTAGTCGTATACTTGGACGACATCCTGATCTTTTCCAAGGACCTTGAAAGTCATCGCTCCCAGGTGAAGGAGGTACTCTCTCGTCTGAGGAAGAACTCTCTCTTCGCCAAGTTGGAGAAGTGTGTTTTCGAGGTATCCAAGATCCCCTTCCTAGGATACATTATCTCTCCAGAGGGATTTGAGATGGACCCCGTGAAAGTGTCGGCCATCCAGGAGTGGCCTCTCCCACTGAGTACCAAAGCAATCCAGAGATTCATCGGATTTGCTAATTATTATCGACAGTTCATCCGGGGGTTCTCTTCCCGCATTGCACCTATCCTGGCCCTCATCCGAAAAGGGGGTAAACCCAGCCTGTGGCCTCCATCTGCTATAGAAGCCTTTCAGTCCTTGAAAGAGGCCTTCACGTCCGCTCCTGTTCTTCGACATCCCAATCCTGCACTACCCTTCTGCATCGAAGTTGATGCTTCTGAAGTCGGAGCCGGAGCTATCCTGTCTCAGAGACATTCCTCTGATGGAAAATTGCACCCCTGTGCGTTTTTCTCCAAGAAGTTCTCATCCGCAGAGCAGAACTATGACGTCGGGAATTGAGAACTCTTGGCAGTCAAGCTTGCCCTTGAAGAATGGCGTCACCTCCTGGAGGGTTCTGAAATTCCTGTCCAGATTTTCACTGATCACAAGAATCTGGAGTTCATACAGTCCCTCAAGAGGCTAAATCCCAGACAAGCCAGGTGGGCCCTTTTCTTTTCCCGATTTAACTTTGTTTTGACTTTTCGCCCAGGTTCCAAAAATCTGAAGGCCGACGCCTTGTCTCGTAGCTTCACTCCGGTGGACCGTGACCCTGAGAGACAGGAACCAATCATTCCACCTGTCAAGATCATTGCCTCTCTGTATCCCCAATTTGCCGACCAGATTCTGGCTGGGCAGTCCTCGGCTCCTCAAGATACTCCGATTGGCATGGCCTTCGTCCCTCCAGAACTTCGCCTGGCCATCCTGCAACAAACCCACTGCTCCAGGCAAGCTGGACATCCTGGTTCGGCTAAGACCCTTGAACTCTTGAGGCGCCTAGTCTGGTGGCCTGATATCCGCAAGGATGTAAAGGACTTTGTGGCTGCTTGTAATGTCTGCGCCACTTCTAAGCCTAGCCATTCCCGCCCCAGTGGGTTGTTACAGCCTTTGCCGGTACCCTCTCGTCCATGGACGCACCTCTCTATGGACTTTATTGTCGAACTTCCTCCCTCCGGTGGGAATACTGTGATCTGGGTTGTTATTGACCGCTTCTCCAAAATGGCCCATTTCATCCCTCTGAAGAAGTTGCCCTCTGCGGTGGAGTTGTCCCAGCTATTTATCCAGTACATCTTCCGCCTGCATGGTTTCCCGGTGGAGATCGTCTCCGATAGAGGCACCCAGTTTACTGCCAAGTTCTGGCGTTCCTTATGCAAAGACCTGGGAATTGTTCTTCAGTTTTCATCTGCATACCACCCGCAAACGAATGGGGCAGCTGAACGTGTCAACCAAGCCCTGGAGCAGTTCCTGAGGAACCACGTATCCCTCTGCCAGGATGACTGGTCTGATCTCCTCCCATGGGCGGAATTCGCTCATAATAATGCTTGTCATTCCTCTACAGGAAGGTCTCCGTTCATGTCGGTGTATGGTCAGCATCCTCAAGCTTTTCCCCAAGACTTTGTGCTATCTGACGTCCCGGCTGCTGACGACTCCGCAGCCCATATGTCTGCTATTTGGGCTTCGACCAAGTTGAACCTAGAGAAGAGTGCTCTTGTTCATAAGACTTTCGCGGATCGTCGTCGAAGATCCTCTCCTCTCTACAAGGTGGGTGATAATGTCTGGCTCTCTTCCAGGAATATCCGGTTGAAGATACCATCTCCCAAGTTGGGTCCAAAATTCGTGGGACCATTTCCCATCTTGGAAATAATCAACCCTGTGGCTGTCAGACTCCAGCTTCCACTAGAGATGAGAATCCCCAACGTGTTCCACGTGTCTCTGGTGAAACCCGCCATCACCAACCGGTTCTCTGGCGGTCAGTCTCCTCCTCCTGCCATCTCAGTGGAGGGTCAACTCGAGTACGAGGTGGAGAAAATCCTAGACTCCAGAATCTCCAGAGGGTCCCTTCAGTACCTCATTCAGTGGAAGGGCTTTGGCCCTGAAGAATGCTCCTGGGAAGGACACCGTGATGTTCACGCTCCTCGTCTGGTGAGGGAGTTCCATTCCAAGTTTCCCCAGAAGCCAAGTCCTGGTGGTCCAGAGGCCCCCCGTGAGGGGGGGGTACTGTAACGATCGCCGCCCGGAGCAGGCCCAGGAGCTCCGGGCGGCGCGTCCATCTTCGCTGGCGTCGCTCCCAAAATGGCGGCGCCCATGGCCGCCACGTGGGTAGCGGCGCCGGGCGATGACGTCAGCGCGCCGACGTCGGCGCAAGAGCGTCAATGACGTCAGAATGGCGCCAAATTTGAAAATAAAAACGCCAACTAGACGCCAGAATGGCGCCCAAGAATAGGATTACTTTCCTGAAGCATATCCTGGGTTTCCTGTGTGCCTTATTGCCTAATCTTGTTCCTGCCTTGTATCCTGACCCTTTGCCTGGACTTTGGACTTTGTTTGTATTCTGCCTGCCTGTGAACTCTTGCCTGATCCTGACTATTCTCCGTTTAACCCTTTGGATACCGCGACCTTGTTCCCTCAAGAGGGCTTCCTCCTTGATCCAGACAACCTCCCTGGAGGGAGCTCCCGGCTCCCTGACAGGAAGGAAGTAAAAAATTGATTTTTCAAGACTATTAGTTGCTTCTTTCCCAAAGAAGAAAAAAAATTCTCCCAAGCATGCCAATCTCTGGCCAATCTACATATAAATTTTTCTTTGATGTACCCTACTAGACTTAAGATATTTTTGCCTTCTGGAGCTAGAGTCTTTACTGATCCTGGAGAAGCATCTACATTTACTTCACAACTAGAAAAGAAAAGCATCGGAAACCTTGTCTCAGACACAACATCCAACACAAAATTCAGTGTTCCCCCCAAGGATCAAAGGTGGAAGAGATATGAGAAACTTCACCAATCTAGTTTCTCTATCGACTCAATAAGTTCAGGCAAATCCAGGTCCAGATCTAGATCTCCACGTTCTCCTAGAACAAGTAATCCTCCACACTCCAGTGAAGAGGACATGATTTCTGACACTTGACTCTTAATTTCTCTGCTATGACCCTGTAGTGGGTGTTATGCTCGCTGTTTAAAAGGAAGTGTCATATTATTTTGATAAACTAGATTTCTTGTTTTTGTTCTATAAGTTACTGTTTCCAGTTTAATATGCTAACATTGTAATATATTGTTTGCTTTTTCAATACCAGTGGATTTACCTATTTATGCTTTGTTTGATTTAAATCCGCATTGACTCAATCTTCGAAATTACTTTCTCACCTAAAACAAATACTTTATCCATTGTTTCTTGGAATGTTAATGGTTTAAATAACTTTTCCAAGAGTAGTATACTAAAAAGCTTGAAAATACCAAATGCGACATAGCATTCCTTCAAGAGACCCATCTTAATGGTTCAGAGAATGCTTGGTTACAAAAAGACTGAGTAGGTGAGCTAGCCTTCTCCCCTGCTGTTAATAAAAAAATGTGGGGTAGCCATTTTAATTAATCGAAAATTGAATGTTGCTATTATTAAGTCAACTAAAGATGAGTTTGGCAGATTTGTTTACACTGAAGTACTTATTAATGATGTTATATGGCATTTATGTTCAGCATATGCTCCAAATAGTTCAAAAAAAGATTATTTTACTTTGCTTAAAAAACAAATTTCTTCACTTCCTGCCAATAATATTATTTTGGCAGGGGACTTGAATGAGTCCTTTCTTAGTTCTTTAGATAGATCTGATTGGAAATTGAATAATCCTTGTAAGAAGTCGAATATCCTACATGATTATTTCAAAGACGCTAATCTGAATGATGTATGGAGGCTTTTTCATCCCATTGAAAAGGATTTTACTTTTTTTTATCTACTCATCACGTTTGAACAAGAATAGATATATTTTAAATATAAATATATTTTAATTTCCAATAATCTGATAAATAAAACTATCGAAGCAAATATAGGAAACATAGATGTCTCAGACCATGCACCAGTTTCTCTTGTGGTTTCCAAGTTTCCAACCCCTAAAGACTATGTTTCTTGGTCTTTTCCTGATTCACTTAGAGAAAATCCGACTTTATGAAAATGCTACATAACAGATGGGATCTGTTTTTAGATGACAACAAAATACACTCAAATGACCCATCTTTATTGTGGGAAACTTGGAAGGCAGTGGCTAGGGGTGAGACATCTTCATTTAAATCTCACTTCTTTAGAAAAGTTCACAAGAAGTTTTTTGAGCTAAGTAAAAGAAGAGTGTCCTTTATCTTCGCTTTAAACAGCACCCCTCATTTGAATGTAAGAATATAAGAATATTTTAGAAGAACTAAAAATTTGGATCAAAGTGAGACATCATTTTTTTGCATCTTACTCGCAGGCTAAAATCCATAATTTGAGTAACAAAGCTAATAATTTACTTTTTAATCTCACCGAAGCAGAAAACAAACGGGCTAAGCTTATAACAATATGGGATACTCAAAATCAGTTAACAAATTATCCTAATAAAATTGTAGACATTTTTAAAAATTATTATAAAGACACTAATCCCAATGTCAACTCAGAGAAAATGAAAACATTATTTCTTCCCTTCAGATTTTCAGAAACCCAAAATGGCTTTATTAAAAATAGATCAGGAGTTAAAAATGTTAGGGCCATGATTCCTATTTTAGTTGTCGCCAAGAAACATAGAATTCCTAGTTCCATTATCAATATTGATGCTGAGAAGGTTTTTGATAATATAACATGGAAAAATGTATTTATGTGCTTAAAAAGTTTGGTATCAAGGGTCCATTTTACAAATATATCAAATGCCTCTATAATAGTCCTAAAATGCAAATAATCCTGGGGGGAGATAAGTCATCACGTTTTGAAATTTTTAAGGGTACGAGACAAGGCTTTCCCTCATCTCCGCATTTATTTAATATTGCACTAGAACCATTAATTTGTTTCCTTGATTTGTCTAAGTTGATTAAGGGAATTACCATCAATAATAGACAACTCAAGGTATTAGCCTTTGCAGGTGATTTGTTGCTGATTTTAAGAAACCCAGAGTCTTCACTCAAGATTGCTTTTGACTTGCTTCAAGATTTTCAGTCTTTTTCTGGTTATAAGGTAAATGTTGATAAATTTGAAGTAATGAATATATATGGTTCTTTTCAAACTCTCTACTTAAAAAAATTCAATTGAAATACCCCAAAAGTCAGATAAAATATTTAAGACTAATAATCCCTTCAGACTTAAATAGTTTGTATTCATTAAATATTACTCCAGCTTGTCAGAAGGTTTCTTCCATATGTGAAAAATGGGCCAATGCTCCCCTCAATCTTAAGGGACGAGCAATATTCTTTAAATCTTTGATATTTCCCAAGGTGATATACCCATTAATTAATCTCCCTTTGCTTATAAAACATTCGGATTTTAAGAAAACTTGATTCTGCTTTAATCTAGTTTATATGGAATGGTAAAAATCAAAGATTGCCCTCCATAAGTTGACAGCTCCAGTTAAACTTGAAGGTTTAAATCTTCCCAATTTCAGAACTTTCAATCTTTCAGCCCTTACCAGATATCTCTCAAGGTATCTCTTATGGATCTCTCAAGGTAATAAATTTACAAATCCTGAAATTGAAGGTTTTCATGAACCTCACTTTGATATTGTATCTGTTTTACACAGCAAATGGCATAGTATTCCTAGCGATTTTAAGAAGAATCCTCTTTTTCGCCACTCTATTTTTGTTTGGAAACATTTATTCTCTCGACAAAGCTACAGTTATACGGAAACTCCTTTTATGCCGGCTAAACTCTTACTTAAACCCTCAGATTTTCAAAAGTCCTTTTTATTTTCTTTGAAGAAAAAATTATTAGTCTTAGTAAAAGATTTATTAGATCCACTCAATGAGACTGGCCCTATGTCCTTGTTGTTTTTTATTAATCCTTGGTTTGGGCAATTTCTCTCCCTTAACAGTCACAAATGCTAGCGGCTGGGGAGGCTTTGGCCTTATTATTACCAACGCCTATGAGACACCCATTATATTTGCTGCACTTATCACTAGGTAACACATGCACAGACCCACACACATAACACCTATTACACTCCTCATTTAGCTTTTCCTTTTTCATCTCCTTCTACATCTATACCCACACCTGTACTTATACTTATACTCACACACATACACACACAAGTGTGCACTTATAGATACAACTTTACTTTGCCTTCATTATAGTCTCTTCACAATCACCTTTTTTTAAAAATGGGTGTTGGTCTGGGCAGTCTCCTCTTCAAAAGCCGTTATGAAGGTGGTGGGGGAGGATCTAGTCCACAGATTGAAACCAAGGTTTTATATTTCGATCACAGGTAAACAGGTTAGGGACCGCCGTATGGGGTTTACCTTGACGTGGTATGGCGGCTTACCAATTTTATGATCATAACTTTGTAACAAAAAACCCTGTTTTTTAGACAGGGGATTATTGTATTTAAATATGTTTTTATATGGCTTTGGGAGTGCACCCACAACCCTCCTCTTGTATCTTGGTCAAGACTCAAAAAAGATTATGGGCTTCTTGATTCTGACAGATATTATTACCTACTTTGTCAATGTGGCCTTTCTTTGTTACATAATAATAGAAATATTGTTTTGTCTGATCTCTTCGATTTCTATTAACTCTTTATCTAAAAAAATCTGGAATGATTATGGGTCAGACCCACACCCGTTACTTAAAGTTTCCAACAAATTGACTGAGTTTCTACAATGTCCAGTGTCTCCTTCAGATTTGATGAAGTAATTACAATAAATTAATTTTTTTAAGTTAGTTCACTTAGGCTATGGGAAATTTTTTTCTAAAGGTAACTTTTCTAATCCTGTATCATACTGTCCCAAGTGTGATGAGTATAATGTGTCCCTTTTTCACAATTTATGGACTTATCCAAAAATCAGTATATTTTGGAGGGAAGTCAGTAGTTTTCTGAAAATTAATTTGAAAATAAAAATTTAATTATCTCCAAGTTTTGCTTTGTTGCTTCTAGAGGAGCAGGCTTTCTTCAATTTTTAATATAGAATTTAAGTCCCAAGAAAATAAAATTTTGACAAACCTGTTTTTGGCTGCCTCCAGAAAGGCTTTATTTAATTTTTGGCTACAAAAAGAGCCCCCCCCATTGAGAGACATAATTGCTTACACGAACCAGCTTAGCTGGCAGGAAGCTTTATTAGTGAAAACAAAAGGAAATAATTCCAAAGATTCATTTAGACTTATATGGTCTCCTTACTTTGAGTTCTGTGACTTTAATACCAGAAGTCAAATATCTCAGTTCCTTCATTTGTAAAATGATTGTAGGGTTAGTAATCTGACATTCCTGAGGACAATGTGCTTTCTTCTTTTTTTTTTCTTTTCTTTTATGATTGTCTCTCCATCCACTGGTTTAGTTAGTGTTAGTTCTTGTTAGTTTCTATTTTATATATTACTTCATTGTAAGTTATACATTTTGTATAATATGTCATTGTATTAATTGCAGCACATCTTCTTATTCTGCATTCTATTTGTTATCATATTGATTTTTATTGTTTATTGTGAAAACCAAATAAAATATTTGGCATGGTATCCTTATTCAATGGGCATTAATGTTATGCTTTATAATATTGGGATATAATTATTATCTTATCCTATGCCAAATAGACTCAGGGGTTTCTATGGTGGTAGCCGTTATGGAACAGCCGGCTAGAAATTATTTTAAGAATCAAGTCAGGCTAATATACAAAATAATATTTATAAATATATCCAAGGCTAGCGTGGGGCAATCAAAAATTCCATAAAGGCAATTAAGATTGTTTAACCAATGAGTAATGTAGAAAAAAAAACACAGGTTACCTCTGTCATACACATTTCCATGAGGCCCATCAATTCAGAAGCAAGTAACTGCCCCCCCCACCCCGCTCCGGAAGTGAAGATTAAGGTGGATTTGCAATCACACAAAATGTTGATTGGACCAGAGGGGGTGCGGATCCTGGTGCATTCGTGCCTCTTGCACCCCCGGTAGTTCTGCCACTATAACTTTTGAATAATTACCAACACTAAGGCATACTTATTTTAATTCAAAAAGATAAAATAACCTCAGAATATGTTTTGTTGATCTTAAGTAGTGAAGAAATGTTGTACATTGTGGTTTGGGTTTCTGCACCTGCCTAAGGCAACCACAGCCGTTTAGCAGGGAAGATTATTGCCTCTGAAGATGCCCCAGTAGCCCTTTTTATGCTGATTCACTGCACATGCTCTGTGCTGCTGTCACTTACTGAGCTTAGGGACCAACTCAAAATCTACAATACACAGAATAAAAAATGGAACAATATAAGGCTGATTAGTAATAAATACAGATAATTTTCACATGGCAGCACATACAACAATGCAGTTAGCATCAACATTTAATAATCAGTCTTGTAGCATCAGTTTATATTACAGGCCAACTGCAATTTGAGATAACCCCTAAGCTTATCTTCTCAACAACCGCTCAGAGCACATTGAGCATGTGAGTGTCACAGACACTTTTTCGGAGAAGGTGACTCCCTGCGACAAGTTGGATGTCCTGGATCATTGCATCTATTAAGAAGCTGAAACTTTAGGCTGGTATAATAAGTTCAGTATATAAAATATGGCATTTTAACCATATTACTTTTAAGAGTTTAGTTCTCCTTTAAAATCTGTGTTAGCTGCAAGCATTTCAGAATAAGGTAGACAGAAGAAGCACCTGCCTAGGGCGCAACGATGTGGATACGACCGGCCACAATAACTATACTTGCGGCTCTGGCGGGTACAAATCGGCCCATTCCACCTGTAAATGGAGCGGCCCTTTGAGCATTTGCCCAAAGAGACAGATTGCCAGTCCGGGCCTGCTGACAGCTGTCAACAAAACTCCAAAAGGTATTCATGTGTCAATTCCCTAAAATAGTGATTTTTCTGTATCCAATATCTAGATGCAGCAAGTCTCACCATCACATGTAGGTGCACTAATATTAGTATGCACTGTAGGAAGAAGATGAGGCTGGGCAACGTGTTTCATGTTTAATTGTATCTAATCATATACATGGTGAAGTGAACCAGCTGGTGTTTAGAAAATAACTATGCAGCTGTACATTTTGCCATTTGTATTGTGACATTTCTCCAGTATTTGCACACAGTCCATAAAACATGTACAGTATATAAGGGACACACATAGTTTTGCATTACTAATTAAAAAAGTATTTCCTTTGAATCTGAAAGCAGCACTTCACAATCACAAGAATGTAAAGGAACCCTCACTTTGTTTATATTTCACATTGAGGTGAAGTTGTCTGTTCTTAAACAAAACAGAAAACAGGGAACAAGCATAACGTGAAATGATGTAGACAGATACTGACATCTTCATAGCTGGCACCTATGGGTTTTACGCATGAATCGATTGGATCTGATTTAATTTAATTTTTTTTAAATAACATGATCGCTTCTTATGAATTTTGCTTGACACCATCTGCTTTTCTGCTATGTACCAGCTCTCTGGAGTAAGAAACACCTGCTGGCAAATCATTGACAGACCCAAAGAGGAAAGATGGTATTTAGGTGAAAAATAATTCCCTGTTTACATTGCAACCTTTGCTAAGAATAATGTTTCTTCGTCTCATGGACTTGCTATGAAAATAAGCACTACAGGTGCATGTTTGGTGTCCTCATACTGTCGCTTCCACATGGATTGCTCATACATTAAAAGTAAGGTGAATTGAAACTGAATAACTTTTCACCCCATGCTCACAATTTATATTCTGGCCATTGCACGCTTATTTTTAGAACTGAAAGCAAATGTGTGTTCGCTTCTTCTGCAAGATGGAAACATCTGTAATGTCTTTATTTATTTAATATCGCCTGGCTAAGTGATAAAAAAGCCATTGTGGCTGCAATGCTTTAAATATTGTTTAAAAAGTAACAAATTGTGACACAAACATAAAATGTATACCCATAGGTATGCCTTATGGTTTCTATCATAACAAAGACCATTTTAGTACAAATAAAAGTGCAAACTTTAACCTAATGCGAAATGGCTTCTTTTATCACAGGACTATTTGTTTTCATAGTTTCTGCTATAAAATATTTATTCATTTTTTACCAGGTTCTGGGACTATTACAACCATAGGTGTCATCTACATGATTAAAGCTGTTTCTGAATATTCATCTGCTAAAAGAAAATAAAGGTTATAAAGCACCTGGGACTGGGCAAAACTGCTAAGTAGTGCTACTGCTTTCCCCTATGCTTGAAAATGATTTGTGAAAAATGGATGGAAGCTTTTTCCTAGATATTGTGACGCATTCTGAATTTTAGCCATACATGCTCTGATAACCATGCCAACTATTACAACCTTAATCGTTATCAAGCATGATACATTTCTTTGTTGTCCAGATAATTCTGATGGATCTTTGGTGTTGGCGTTCAAAAATAACCCATTTTCACAAGGAGGACAATGGAAATAATCTCAGAATCCGATACTGACAGGAGAACTAGATTCATTAAGATTTGGGAACCCTGGACTATCCATCAGATCTCCATGTCGACCCACACTCATGTTCACATCCCCTTAAGCACATAGTGAGGGAGTCTACCTAGTCGGTTGGGAACTAGCTTTGATAGTGCTTTGTAACAGTCTACTTGGTGGGATTTGATTGCTAAATAGAAATGCATAGAATATGCTTGTCCCATATAAACTGCTGCTATCACTTTTGCCTTTAACTCTCTTTCCAGTGTTTTAATTTGTCCTCAGCTATCACTGTAAACATAAGATGAAACATCCTCCCCTCCAGTCTCAAGGCATAATCATAGCATGTTATTATTTTTCTTTTAGATGCAAGAAAGCGATACAAGGACACTATTCTCTATTCAACTATATTTACAAATAACTTAAAAACCAATAAGCATTTTTAATGACACCTTCTTTAATAATTCAAAAAACAGTTCGGAATCTCCATTATAGTTATATTTATGGATTTAAATTCAGTTCAGTTGGTCCAAAAAGAGGCTGATTTATCATAAGTCGAGTTTTCGGTTTTTTTCGTGATACTAAAAAAAACAGTGAAAAAAGTTACCGCAAATATTTTTCATAACCTCAAATAGTTTGTACTAATAAAAAAAACCTGAGAAAAGTCACTAGAACCTTGTGAGGTTCAATAGAAGTCAATGGGAAAAGTGAACAACTTTATTGTGGAAATATCCTGTTACAGTTTTTTAAAATTAAGCTAACATTTGAGAAAAAAAAGTTTGGTGAATTGTCACACGCTTTTTTTCTGGTGCTTCCGTTTTTTTCTCGAAAATTAGTAAATAGTCTTCCATATGTCAGTGCCCTTATTTAGCCTCAAGGCTAATTAGAGATACATTTGAGGGTTAGAATGCTAATAAAGAGTTAATTTCAGTACTCCTTTTGTTTTTTCTCCCTTGCTTATAAGGCATCTAACCGTGAAACGATTTAATGTATAGCCAGTGCAACTACTTTAGGGAGAGAAATTCCCAGTTTTACAATTCTTACTGTAAAGAAACTTTTTTAAAAGTATTTAACTCCTTTCTTCTAATCTCAGTGGATGCCATTGTGTCTTTGCTGTAAGGACCTACTGACTTACTGTATTGCCCTATAAAGGTCCAAATGTGGACCGAAACGTTAGTATGCACAGTGGAATACATTATGACTAATAAGAAATATTAGTGTGCTTATCTTCTTCACTACTATATAAGATAGATAGACAGACAGACAGACAGATTAGATAGATAGATGACAGGTTAAGCTATTCCAACTTTGCCAGCCTTTCTTAAGAACTGTGATTTTCTATGCTCTTAACCATCCTAGTTGCCCTTCTTTGGACACTCTCTATTAATACATTGAAGACCAAAACAGCACTGCATATTCTAAGCGTGGCCTTACCAGTACTTTGTTCTTTCTCCATCAAGGATTAGTTTCACATAGTAACATTAAGGGGCAGATTTAACAAGGGTCGAAATATCGAGAGTTAAAAAACCCTCGAATTCGACCCTCGAAGTAAAATCCTTCGAATTTGAATATCGAATTCGAAGGATTTTAGCGCAAAGCTTCGATCGAATGATCAAATAAACAATTCAAAGGATTTTAAACAATTGATCAAAGGATTTTTATTCAATCAAAAAAAACTTAGAAAAGTGCTGGGGAAGGTCCCCATAGGCTAACATTGCACCTCGGTAGGTTTAAGGTAATATCTGCGAATATTAGGCACTGCTAATCCCCCCTGAGATCTGTTCATAGTCATTATTTTTTTGGATACTCTGTGTCTCGACTTTGCCCAAATAAACTTGAAAAACATTCTTTGAATATTCTGAGAACTGCACTCGGCACAGTTACGGGTAAAGTCTCAAAGAGGTACAACAGCTTAGGGAGAATTGACATCTTTACAGCTGTTATCCTACCCAGCCAGGATATGGTATAAGCACCCCACTTCTCTAAAAGCGAAGTGATGGATTTCAGTAATGGAATATAGTTGAATTTATAGAGCTGGAAATAAGATTTTGTCAGCTGTTCCCCAAGATTTCGGAGGGAATGATCTCTCCATTTATAGTTAAAATTAGTTTTCAGCAATTTCCATGTGTGAGAGGGAATATTTAAAGCTAAGGCCTCTGATTTTTGTAAATACAGCTTATATCCTGAGTGGTTGTCGTATTGGATAAGTAGTTTATGCAAATTTGGTAGGGAAACTACAGGGTTGGTGATGGACAAAATAACATCGTCTGTGAACAGGGCAACCGAAACTCACTGTTCCCCAGCTTGGGTCCTGTAATATCTTTGTGTTCCCGAATAGCCATAGCCAGTGGCTCTATACTAAGGGCATATAGAAGGGGAGAAAGCGGGCAACCCTGACTGGTTCCATTTGATATTGGGATGGGTTGGCTAGAAGCTCCTGGTAATTTAAGAGTTGCTGTGGGTATAGAATACAGAGACTTATCACTGTCAGGAAAGGGCCTTCAAATCCCATATTTTGTAACAGATCAAACAAAAACCCCAGTCCAAGCAGTCAAACGCTTTCTCAGCGTCTAAACTGAGTATGACCGCTGGGGTTTGGGTCCTATTGATAAGATCTATCGCCCCTGCCCTGGATAAACCTGGTCTGGGTGATAAGTCTAGGCATTATGGGGGCAAGTCTATTGGCTAGAATTTTTGTAAATAGTTTGAGGTCTGGATTTAGTAGAGCTATGGGGGGATAACTCCCACACTGGTTGGGGTCTTTGCCTTCCTTATGTAACTGGGTAATATATGATGTTAACATTGTTGGCGGGATGGGAGAACCTGTGAGACAAGAATTGAATAGCTGTGTTAGGTAGGGGATAAGGGCACTACTAAATGCCTTGTAATATGCGTATGTAAAGCCGTCAGGGCCTGGAGCTTTCATTGTAGGAAAAGATTTTGTTGTTGCTGCAATTTCCTCTTCAGATATGGGGGTATTGAGGGTCTCTAATTGAGACTCAGTGAGCCGAGTTTTAATATTTTCTCTGAGAAACTCTGCGTCCTGTCCCAGTGCTCTGACTGTTGGCAAAACAGATGCGCATGCGCGCAATCCGAGGGGAGGGGGCGACGGAGGAAACTTGCCTCCGGGCGTCGGAGCACAGATTTGCTTCCACCCCAGATGCCTGACCTGGAATTTGTTGCCATATTTGTGTTCAGTGTACAGCATTCAGCGCATACCACATAGCAGTGCAATATTCCTTATATTACATTAAAGAAACAAAGCAAAATACTGCAGGTCCCTGTACTCTCATTTGGTGCCATAACAAAGGCTGCTGCTTAATCTTCTGTGTAAAGAAACTGTATAAAGAGTGAGCTCCTATGGCTTGAACATAAATTATACAGTGCCCTAAGTAAGGGCAACAATATATGATTTTTACTTTTATGTTACAGTAAATTGTTTTTAACACATTTCTTCCACATTTTTCCAATTTCTTCAACACTAGATGCTGTCTTTCCATTAGTTGTGCATATTGTTATAACCTTTGGCATAGTTTCTCTGGATCCTATAAGCAAAAGAGCAGTTTTTTTTATCACAGATGTCCCACCTAACCAGACACCTACAATGTATCCTCTTTGAATTCAGTCAATGTTTCAAGAAAGGAACATACAGACCATTGTCAAATAAGTTAGGTTATTGGTGCAACAATACATAAACAATTCAACAAAGGTTTACCATGCTGTAAAAGTATAATCACAAAATTATTTTTATGGAAAAGTCCTTCAGTAATATCCTATTACAAGTGATTGTATAATGGGGTTGCTGTACCATGATAGGTCCATGACAGAACTGTTTTTTTATTTTTATTTTATTATTAACATGTATTTATATAGCGCCAACATATTGCGTAGCACTGTAAAGTAACTGTGATTATACAACTACATCACATGAATTACATACATAGAATATATGGAGTAACAAACATCACAATCAATACAGGTACAAAGAGGTGAGGAAGGCCCTATGCATAGGCATACAGTCTAAAGGGAAGGGAGTAATACACAAGGTGTGGGAGTGGGCAAGATCAAAGTAAGTGGGTGAGAAATGTGGTGTTGTATGTGGTGTTGCGTTTGGTAGTTAAGCAGAGTGAGGGTAGGCTTCTCGAAAGAAGTGCGTTTTCAGAGATTTTTTGAAAGCAGAAAGGTTGGGAGAAAGTCGGACAGATCGTGGGAGAGCGTTCCAGAGGAGGGGTGCAGCCCTTCCAAAGTCTTGAATGCGAGCATGTGAGGAGGTAATGAGAGAAGAGTTGAGTAGCAAGTCAGTAGAGGAGCGTAGTAAGCGAGTGGGTGAGTATATAGAGATGAGTTCAGAGATGTAGGGTGGAGCAGAGTTGTGAAGTGCTTTGAAAGTCAGTGTCATTAATTTGAATTTGATTCTGAAAGGTAACGGAAGCCAGTGCAGGGATTGACAGAATGGTGAGGCAGAGGATGTGCGGTTGCTGAGGTGTATGAGCCTGGCAGCAGTGTTCATTATGGACTGGAGAGGTGACAGTCTCTGGAGGGGGAGGCCAATTAAAAGAGAGTTACAGTAGTCTAGACGCGATATGATGAGAGAGTGAATAAGAATTTTGGCAGCGTCCTGGGTGATAAATGATCGTATTTTGGATATGTTCCTTAGGTGGAAGTGACATGATTTAATAAGTGACTGGATATGAGGAGTGAACGACAGGGCAGAATCTAGGATAACCCCAAGGCACCGGGCCTGGGGAGAGGGGGTGATAGTGGAATTGTTAACTATGATGGATACTTCGGGGATGCTACTGGTGTTTCTTGGAGGAAAGAGAACCATTTCAGTTTTAGAGAGGTTTAATTTAAGGTAGCGTTGCGACATCCAGGTAGAGATAGCGGACAGGCAGGAGGAGACGCGAGTTAGGAGTTCTGGGTTGAGATCAGGAGATGAGAGATAGATCTGAGTATCGTCAGCATAGAGGTGGTAGTGGAAACCATACGAATTTATTAATTTGCCAAGGGAGGAAGTATAGAGGGAGAATAGTAATGGTCCCAGGACAGAGCCTTGAGGAACTCCAACAGAAAGAGGTAGGGGAGAAGATGATACTCCATTGTAGGAGACACTGAAGGAACGATTGGTGATGTAAGAAGAGAACCAGGACAGGGCTGTGTCACGAAGGCCAAGCGACTGGAGGGACTGGAGGAGGAGAGGGTGATCTACAGTGTCAAATGCGGCTGAGAGGTCAAGCAGTATTAGTAGTGAGAAATGATTGTTGGCTTTAGCGGTTAAAAGGTCATTAGTTAGTCGAGTCAGGGCAGTTTCCGTGGAGTGTTGTGGCTTAAAACTAGATTGTAGGGGGCCCAGCAGGTTATTGTCAGAGAGGAATGAGGTAAGTCGGTTGTAGACTAGGCGCTCAAGTAGTTTAGAGATGAAAGGTAGCAGAGAGATAGGTCGGAGGTTGTCAAGATTGGAGGGATCAAGAGAGGGTTTTTTCAGAATGGGGATGACAAGAGCATGTTTTAGTTGAGAAGGAAACAGTCCAGTTGAGAGCGAAAGATTAAATAGGTGAGTTAAGGCTTTGATTAGACAAGGATTGGTATTGCGGAGAAGTTTTGAGGGAATTGGATCAAGCGGGCAGGTGGTAAGGTGAGAAGAGGCCAGAAGCTTTGAGACTTCCTCATCAGTGACAGGGGTGAAGGAGCACAGGAGAGACTGGGCAGTGTGGAGGGAGGGTGGTGGAAGTCTAGGGGGGTTGAGTAGTGTAATGTCCCTTCTGATAGTGTCAATTTTGTTTTTGAAGTGCTCAGCACTATCTTGAGCAGAGACAGATGTGCATGGAGGGGGTGGAGAAGGGGAAAGGAGAGTGTTAAAGGTGGAGAAAAGTTGTGCTGGTTTTTTAGAAAGGGAGTTAATGAGTGAAGTAAAGTATGTTTGTTTGGCTTGAAAGAGGCTGGTGTTAAAGGAGCGCAGGGCGGATTTGTAGCTCCAAAAGTCTGATTCTGAACGGGATTTGCGCCAGCGACCCTCAAGTGCACGTGAGTGTCTTTGGAGCGCTTTTGTATGAGCAGTATGCCAAGGTTGAAGTGGTTTGGGTCGAGAACATTTAGTTTTTATAGGAGCAAGCTCATTTAGGGCAGTGGTGAGAGTACTATAGTAGACAGCGGTAGCCACATTAGGACATGAGATGGCTGAGATATTAGAGTGAAGAGAGTCAAAGGAAGAAGAGAGATGTGACACGTCTACAGCTTGCAAGTCACGGTAAGTACGTGTTTGGGGAATAGCAGGGGGTGAGGAGGGAGTTAGTGAGAGTTGAAATGTGAGCATATTGTGATCAGAGAGGGGAAATGGGGAGTTAGTAAAATTGGAGGTTGAACAGAGTCTGGTAAATATGAGATCCAGAGCATTACCATTGGAGTGAGAGGGGGAGTCTGAGCACAAAGATAAGCCTAGGGAGGAGGTTAGTGAAAGAAGTTTAGAGACAGAAGAGTTGTTGATGTTGTTAACGGGTATATTAAAGTCACCTAATATGATGGATGGGATGTTAGATGAAAGAAAGTAAGGAAGCCAGGCTGCAAAGTTGTCCAGAAATTGTGCAGTTGGTCCTGGTGGTCGATATATAACAGCAATACAGAGTGAAACAGGAGAAAAGAGCCTAATGCAGTGAGCCTCAAATGAGGAGAATGATAAAGAGGGAACAGGTGGAAGAACTTTAAAAGTACAGCGGGGAGAGAGAAGCAAACCCACCCCACCTCCAGGTCTGTTACCAGGTCTAGGAGTATGAGTAAGGTGTAGGCCCCCATAGGACAGGGCAGCAGGTGAGGCAGTGTCAGTAGGAGAGAGCCAGGTTTCAGTAAGCGCAAGTAGGTTAAAGGAATTTGCAATGAAATGGTCGTGTATATCGGTGAGTTTGTTGCAAACAGATCTGGCATTCCAGAGAGCACATGAAAGATTAACTGGGTTTTTGGGTATAGGAGTAAGTGTTCTGTACTGATTGAATTTGCTCCGGAGAGAAGGAGCTCGTGGTCGTGATATAACTGGGATGGGGTAAGGGCCAGGGTTTGGGGAAATGTCCCCAGCTGCCAGCAGTAGAAAGGAAAGATAGACTAAGTGAGAGGGGGATTTATAAGTCCTTGGTTTGTATGAAAAGGAGGAGTTTTGTGGAATAGCTAAACAGAGTACTTTATAAACTTCATGTGTGGAGAGGGAAGGAGAGGAGAGTAGAGAGGCTGAAATTTATGTTTAAATTTATGATTAAACTACTTGGTTGCTATTGGCAACTGCACTTGGGTAGTTTAAAACCAATGTTAGCAAATAAGCCTTTCAGTATATATAAACAAAGAGGGGGAAATGTTATACAATTGGCACAAATAACAATAAAAATTTTTAATGTAATATTCTATATGAGACTACAATTGCAATGTAAATTTTAATAGTACACTCTTAAGTTATGATTGAAGGTGGAGTAATCTTCTGGAGCAAACATAACTATTTCAGTAAGATGGTTTATAACATACATTGTGCATTGGTGCTAACTATAAAATTCACTATATTTCCTCCACTGTTGGAAGTGATTACTTCATAGTTTCCAGGTCCCAAAAGTTGCAATTTATTTGCACAAAGGAAAATTTGTTTGTGAAAAGTCATACATGTTCACATTTTGAATATTTTTCCATTATTGACTTTTATTACATTTCCCCATAAGGCTTTATTCTTGTTTTTCTAAAAATGTTGGACAAGAAAAATACTATTTTAAATGTAATTGCCAAAATATGGGAGTGCCTCGTGCTTTTTGGAGACCCTACAACAAATATTTAAGTAACACTACAAGGAAGGCTCACTCCTAAAATTATAGTGGACCTTTTTCAAAGTCTGTCTACCTGACAGAACAAAAACTTCAAACTTGAGTGGTCAGAGAAGGCTAGAAAGTGTTGTATTTGCAATGTATAGATTTTTTTCTGCTTTTGTTCATTCTCTAGGGAAGTACCAAATTGGCAGCACTCATACAAATGTAATCCTTTTCCCTACTGGCCCTACCTTTATGGTACCATATGACACTGTCTATTGAAATAATAGGGGACAGCAACTTGCATTAATCTCCCTGAGCAAGTTTGATCAGCATTGTTGCTGATTTCTTGCTACGATGATCCCATCATTAATAATTTCTGTCGAGCTTCCTTGTGTTGAAAGATGACTGTTATCTTTGCCATCTAACTAAAACATATTTCTTCGCATCTGACAGCAGGTTGTAAAAAAAATAAATGTTGTACGATATGGTCCATATTTTCAGTACTAGTGGTGACAGGTGACTAGAGACCTGCTAGTTCATAATGAACCATACTGACCATCAGTATGGCCAACATAAGATGCATTTCTAGTTAAAGCGTGTGGCTTTAGTACATTAATGCTTACCAAACATGTTAAAGCAAACATCATCAATTTCAACCACTTGATAACTTTCACATGCTAATGTCAATCTTTGCTTCATATAACTGTAAGTCAACCAATTTATTAAGTGACCAGAATGTCCGAGCACACCTGCATACAAATCTAATTATATATTTGGAGTTTTCTATATTTGGTATATTTCTAGTTTTTTTTCTATTCTGTTGTAAAATATAACTCACATATCCATTCAATACATTTCTGTTGCTGATAATATGCTTACACCAGAATCATAAAGCTTTGTGTTAAAATACAATTTTGACTACATCATTTTTAACATTTTGGCCCTAAGCAATGTATAAGAGTGACACCGAAAGTACTTTAATTTTATGAGATACCGGAAGGGGTTCATTGTTGCATCCTATTGGTATTTATTTGGACACAATCCTCCAACCTGTGGTACAAAACATCCCTACTTATCTGAGAGACACCCACATTTATTGGAGTGTATTAGATCTATCAAAATCCCAAGTGAAACTGAGGGTCCCCCGATTCCATTTGTCCTTGATTTGTTACGTTTAATGCTTACCATGAATTACTTTAGTTTTGAACAGGAATTTTTCCTTCAGATATCGTGGAATCGCTATGGGGGCAGCGATGGCACCCTCTTATGCTAACCTATTTATGCATCAATTTGAGAAAAATTAAATGATACCAAAGTATGGTGACAGTGGCCAAACATTTTTTTGGAAAAGGGACATAGGTTACCTTTATTTCATTATACAGGCATAGACCACATTCCCCTTTTGAGAAGAGGAGGTTACAGATCTAAATTGTTGCTCCAGAGGGAGACATTCTGGATAAAAAAACTTCTCTAGGTTTGAATGACCATTGTTCCTTTTTATGCTTCTTAGACCAGCGCTGATTTTATGTAGTTAAAAATTGTTATTCTGGTACTTAAGTTGATACATCTGGTAAATATGTATATAATTTGTTGCACATATTACATCAGTCCTGTATTCTTACTATAGAGTTACTAAGTGTTTTCTCAATGCTTGATACAGGGCAGGATGGCTTTATACCTCCAGTCACATGATGAAGAGGTTTTACCTATTTATTGTAGTGTGTTTTAAAGTTAAGACATGGTCTTGAGAAAGGTCTTAGGAAAAGTCTGATATCTATCCATATAAATAAGTAAATAAATTAGTAAAAGTTTTTTGGGATTTTATATATATGAATTCACTACACTACAGTGAGTTCTGACCCTGAGAAAATTAACTCTAAATTGCTTTAATTTTACAAACATAATACATGTTCTTGTACTCACAATGATTCTAATTGCTAAATAATTAAGAATAAGTATTGCAGTTACGACATCTGTTATGCAGAATGGTTGGGATCTGGGGTTTTCCATATAATAGATCTTTCTTTAATTTGGATATCCATGCCTTAAAAAGTAATAATTTTATAATTAAATTAACCCAATAAGATTGTTTTGCCACCAATATGGATTAATGCAGGTTTATTGACAGCGCTATATAAATAAATGATGATGATGATGTTTATTACCATCAAGTACAAACTACTGTTTTATTATTACAGAGAAATATGTATATACTGGAAACAGCAGAGCCTTTTCTGGGTTACAGAGTGGGATCTGAATGCTGCTCAATTAATTGACCTGTACAAGCTTATTATAGGAACTGCCCAGAGTGCTGAACAGAAAGTTGGTTCCTTTATTGAAAGCACAAAAATAAGTGTATAGACCATATGGAACTCTATATTAACTATGTCACTGCACACTGCTCTATTACTGCTGTCCTGTAGTTGCCTGTACAAGTTGCCTGTAGCTGCCTGTACAAGCTTATTATAGGAACTGACCAGAGTGCTGAACAGAAAGTTGATCCCTTTATTGAAAGCACAAAAATAAGTGTATGGACCTTGTGGAACTCTGTATTAGTTTTGTCACTGCACACTGCTCTATTAT
Source organism: Xenopus laevis (assembly GCF_017654675.1). NCBI lineage: Eukaryota > Metazoa > Chordata > Amphibia > Anura > Pipidae > Xenopus > Xenopus laevis. The sequence continues at coordinate 121,177,200 of NC_054372.1, read as the reverse complement.
TGCCAGCCTCTGCATTATGGGACTAGTAATCAGCAAATCTGTCCTGAAAAATAAGCAAAACTGCTAAAAGATTTCTCAAAACATATTGAAGTCAATTGGTGCTACATTTTTACATGATGAACTTTGTTTTCTCATTCCAAAAGCATTAAAATAAATGGGTGTTTTTTTCTTATGGCGACTTTATTTACCGTGGTGATCATTTTGTCTTGGTATTTTCTTTTTCACGCAAATTTTTGATGTGGTTTTGCGAAAATTTTTTGTAATTTTGCAGCGAATCCATTCCTGGTGGAAAAATGTAATAATCACTACAGTATATGGAACATGTTTATGGAAACTCAAATTTGAGTTTTTGCAATGTTGCATTTTGAGTTCATGTAACTGAAATTTAAAAATTCAATAAAAATTGACAACTTAAACCTGTTAAGCTTCTACAGAAGTCAATGAGATGAGAATTTTAAACATTCAATGTATTTTTTATTTTTCCGTTTTATTATACACATTTTTACAGACTGAAAATGAATGAAACAATGCATTTTTTGTTGCAATCAAGCATTTTCGTAATTGCTTGATGTGAGTGTGAATTTTTCAGATTTGATAAATATGCTAGCAACAGAGAAACATTTTTTTCGTGGCTAAGTTTTTGAAAAATTATGAATTGGCCAATGTATACATATTTGTGACTGGTTGTTATAATGTAAATAATATAATATTAATGTTGCAGTGGGAACGGTGTCAGATTAGCAATAGCTGTATACTATGGATATCCTTAGACAAGACGGCCCCCAAAATGGAAATTCTATTTGAAAGAAAGAAAAAAGTTATGATTAAGGATGAACGTTATCTTTCTATATGCCCATATGAAATTATCAATATTCAGGTAAATGTCTGGGGCAGGAAATTTTTCTACTTGGCCAAAGAGACACAAATAGAGCAGATCATATCATGAAATTGTTTATTCCAGTGAATGAAATGATTTATTTCATGTATATGAAAAACGTCTTTCCTATTGTAACTAGTGTTGTTGAACTACACCTCAACACTGCCAAAAAGGAAAGGAAATAACAAAGGTTTATTCTACTAAAGTGCCACGTGGTTAAATACTGACAGCATATGAGGTACTTTGAATAGATGCCTTGAACAATCAGAGGTGTACTGTTCATGCAGGATGGCTTCTTTACGATTCATCAAACGCATGTGGCCTAGAAACTTTGTCTCCCATAGTTCATAGTACTTTTCATCTCCATCAAATATCAGCCTGCTCCATCGGTTTCTTCCCTCTCTCCTGGGCCCATAACCTGTTACCATTCTGCTTAAGAGAGTAGCTCAATCTCACGTGAGCCTGCAGTTTTCTTTAGACAGAAGAGAAACTGCACACAGACACCATGCTTCTTTTGCTTCAAGAAGACATAACTTTATTAACACTTCTGCATTAGCAGACAAAGATCATGTTACATGACACTGTGTTAGTATCAGATTACTATGGGATCTGTATGAGAGCACACCCATTAATATATATATCTTAACACTATACAGCATATACATATATATATCTATATACTGTATATCTATCAGGGTCGGACTGGGGGGCCCGGGGCCCACCGGGACTGCTGGTCCAGGGCCCCCGCCCCCTACTGCGCCGCACCGAATTCGGCCGCTGGAACGCCGCCATGCGCATGCGCGATCGGCGCTTCTCTTGCGCATGCGCGAGCGGCGCTTCTCTTGCGCATGCGCGAGCGGCGATGCGCATCGGCAAAAACTTTTTTTCCCCGAAAATTTCTATATGTACGGGGGTCTGGCCCGGCGGGGGCCCACGAGGTTCGGGGCCCACCGGGTTTTTTCCCGGTGTCCCGCCGGGCCAGTCCGACACTGATATCTATATATAAACACACAGCTTTTAACACTTTTGGTGTTACAAAGGACCAAGTACAGATCCCTGCGGTACCACACTAGTAACACTGTTCTAATTAAAAAATTGTAATCTTTGTAATCTATCCTTCAGCCAGTTCTGTATCTGGATAGGGGAACTGTCGCACAAATGAAAATTTAATAAAAGCCTCAGCATATGCTGAGAGAGGGATAGTGGACATAAACTTGAATATTTTAGAAATGATGCAGAATATTTAATTGATTGTATTTATAAAGTTTCTTATTTCAGTATGCTGACGCTTATATTATATTTTCGTGATAGTTCCCCTTTAAGGTTAATACTATACCTACAGTATACACAGTATAACACCAAGCAGAATCACTGACAAACATTAAACAACCCCACAGAACTCATATTTGTAATGGCAGAAGAATATACCATACTTGTATTTCCAGAGCTGTCACTACAGGTAGCACTTTTATATCAGAAAAAATATATACTTACAATAGAATCACCAGAAAAGGCTTTGATTTGTTTTTAATTTATTAGACAACTGAACTATCAATATTTTATAACAATATGTGAACTAAAATAACTCATTTATTTAACACTGTACTATAGCATTACATTAATACTTCTTGCGTCAATATCCTAATTGCGAATTATCCTGCAATGCATTATGCAGTCTGAGAGCTGGTAAAAGCCTCAGAAATTGCAGTCTGACACATGCTGTAATTATAACTGAACTTATCACTTAGATTTAAAGGTAAATGCAATTCTTTAAGAGAAGATCACCAACAGGAGAAGGGCTCATTTCCAATGCAATGGGCAGGGGCAAAGTGCAAAAAAACAGGAACAAACCACCATGTTTGGTATTAAAAGCACCCTGTCTGCGATTAACACCCATAGACATGAGTCTTATAGCTTTATTCTGATCCTGTAGTTGCTCAGTGCTGGGAGGGCACCACTGTGTGCCAACACTGTATTCATGAGGGGTGGAAGGTATTCCCTATTCCTCCTGTCCTTTAAACTGTTTCTTAAAGGCTTGAATTTCCTCACAGTATTTCCCTTAGATATGATATAAGCACACCCCACATCATGAGACAAGTAGAGAGGGTTAGGTTTTGTTAGCTACAACTGGCTTTTGGCAATTTAGATCTCTTACATTCCAGATTGTGGCCTGGTCAACTAACTTGCCACTGTTGTCTACACAGTGAACTCCACTCTACGCTGTTCCCTGGCATCATTGCAGTCTCTCAGAGTTACATATATGTTTATATGTAACTCTGAAAGACTGCATTACTCCCAAGACTGGAAATCAAAAAATCAATAATCCTTAAACCCACATTCTGTCCAAATGATATATTCTAATATACAGTATGCCCCATATGGGGTGCTCCTTCCTTGATTTAACTAAGATGCATACTTCAATATACCCTTGAAAGAACTAATAAGGTACAGCTATGGGACCTGTTATCCAGAATCCTCAGGGACCTGGAGTTTTGCTGATAATGCATCTTTCTGTAATTTGGATCTCCATACTTTAAATTTAATAGAAAATCATTTCAACATGAATTAAATCCATTAGGATTGTTTATCCTCCAGTAAGAATCAAGTATATCTAAGCTGGGATCAAATACAAGGTACTTTTTTATTATTACAGAAAAAAAGGAATTATTTTTTCAAAAAAAATAGAATTGTTTGATTAGAATGGAGTCTATAAGAGATGACCTTGCCGTAATTTTTGAGATTTCGTACGTGTAGTAGGTCACATTCAGGCAAACCCGGCAAATGTCCTGTGATTTGGTGGGACATAAAAATGCCAGCACTCACCCGCTCCTGACCCGTGGGTCCAGCAAGCCCCAGTGCATCAACGTATATCACGTCCCACACTCCAGACAGGCTTAATGCAATGGTACAACAATGGTACGGAGCACACGGTGCTTCTGAGGAAGTGGCGAGTCGCCCCGAAACGCGTCAAGCGTTGGGGCTAATGTTATACCCATGTCACATGTTTCGATTTTAATGGATTTTCAATAAAACCTTTCAAGTTTTAATTTGTCCGGCCACCGTGTGCTCCGTACCATTGTTGTACAAGTGCTGTTATTTGGTGCCCTTTCCTACAGGTTCATGTCACATTTAGTCCTCCTGCTTAAAGCCTCATCTCTGTCTCTCTCTCTTTCTCTTTTTAACTTCACATTTCAACAGCTCAATATTTTTTCTTTGCTTTAATAATTTCTGGGTGCTCACTGCATGTTTCCATTGCACGACTATAGTACTTTTACCGATCTTCGTTATCTCTTATGTTTAAGGTCTAAACTTGGAGGCAACCAAAAATAGTTTTTTGGATATGTGCACAGCAACATAGGCAGGTATGGGTATTTACAGCTACCTCTGTACTGCTAAAACATCTATATGTGTGGCTGTGAGGAAACACAGATAATATTCTCTGACTGTAGCCACAAGGAAAGATATTCAATAAAGAATATTAAATATATATTAATATTTTATCAGTCTTTCGAAATGGCCAGTTTGGATGGGAAATAAATATATTCTAAGCCAAATACTTAGCAATTTCTTGGATTTAGAAGCATACTTAATAATGCTAGCAGAGAAATAACCGTCATGCGGAGAAGCTGTTAAAATCACCCTGCACTTCTGTTTATATTAAACACATTATGTATATTTTTAAATATAAGTGCAATTAGCTACATGAATATTTCCAAATATTAATGTGATTATAGCTTTCAGAATTTAATTTGAATATATCCAAGGTACTAAATATAAACTTGTGTGGTGAGTAGGCAGGTAATACTGTAGTTCTGACATGGGGCCTATGGCAATTACATTTGTTTTTTTTTGTTTTTTTTTTGATTATAAACTTTTAGTTAGAGTATTATGCCTATGACAAATTAAACAGTATTATTTTTAGACAATTCATCAACATTACTGCTTTAATTAAATTATAGTTTTTCAATTACAAGTTGACTGTGCTAGAAGTTTGCTGAAAGTTGGAATAAATACTGTACTACAGCTACACATGCACATACTGTTTTTAGTTTATAGAGTATTGAAATATTCTAGTGAACTTGTTGCAGAAAAGTTTGCAAAACTGCACAAACTTGCCAAATGCAAACATAAAGGGGTAATTATATTGAGGTTTTGGTGCATTTCTCTCAGCAATATCATATACTGTAGTTTCCAATAAAAAATGCACCCAGACAGCTTTTTAGGCAGACAGGGAAAAGGCCAATTCATTTAATTGACGTGGAAGTCAAGGGGCCATTGTTTTCTGGAGTAAAAAGCAACTTTTTTTTTTTAATGAAATACGTCAAAATATTTATGTGAATTTCATAGTGTAAATGTTTACTCATTCATACTTAAATGAATGTATTAATGTATATCCATAAGAACTTTAGACCATATAATCCATACTCATGACTAACCCGTGATGTAAATGGTCTTCTGTTAATATACCCAGGATCCCATACTCTAGATAAAAATGAGAAAGACCAACACTTACACTTACTTATTGTTGGTCTAGGTACCCCCCCCAATACAAACAATTTTTGGTTAAATGCACACATTTAAATAATCAACTCAACAGATTCCAGAGATGATCCGTGGATGACCAAGGTGATATGACACATCGGTTGTGAAAAATAACAATGCTTCTCTCTACCACTTTGGCATTGTGCAATTCTAGAACTTCTAAAAAACGAAAAACTTCTCTTAAAGAAACCACGACTCTTTCAGACAAAGAAATTCTATCAGAGAAGATTTATTACACACATGTGTGGGACAGCAATGTAAAAAGGACTGCTGGCCCCAAGTACAATTTCAAGACACAGTTATACTAATTTCAGAAAGTTCCAAATTAATATATTTTAAAATAATTGGATAGATGGTAACGTGGTATATTCTGATTGGTACATTTGTATATAACCTACACTATTGAATATGTATACCTTAGAAAGAGCCCAGGTCAGAGGTTAAACATACGAAATAATTGTGCACGCACTCCTGCAGCCAAGGCAATTGAGGTTAAAACGTGTTGCTTTATTCCATTATGTTAAAAGATATGCGTCCTAACATGTTTCGTATCAAACGATACATAATCATAGGCACTTGTTAACATACAACCGGTACAGAGATTTAAACTTAATTGAAGGAAATGACGTCCAAGCTGACCTTACATAAGGTTCTTTCTACGGACTCAAAAGTAAAACAATTAACCCTTAACAATCAGGAAATGGAAAAAGCTACCACTACAAAATGTTTTATCTTGATCATTTCGTAATTTCAAAAACATCAAGTTTGTCTCAACTGACTGGTAGATGTCTGTTATAATAAAAGTTACACTTTTTACATAAATACAAATTTAATACAAATTTAACCCTTTAAGTGCCACCCCACGTAGAATCTACGTTCTGTGGGGATGGCACTTGAAATGCCACAGAACGTAGATTCTACGTTCTGCAGCATTTCAGGGTTAGGGAACGGAGGAGCGGCTTTTCAAGCCGCTTGCTCCGTTCCTCTTCGTTCCCCAGCCCCCAGGCAACGAGCAGGGGCCGGGAACGAGTGGCCTCTGAGGCGCGATCGCCCAGGGGCCCCAAATGCAGTAGCAGACACGTGCACACTGCGTGTCCTGCTGCTGCTTTCACTTCCTGAACCGAAGCTCCTCCCCCTCACAACGGATCTTCCTGGGTGATGCAGCATTTTCTTCCTCCAGCCCTGCACAACGATCTGGACCTGCTTTCCCCAGGTTAGTGCCCATCCACACACAGAAACACACACAAACACACAAACACACACTTATTTTCCCATTACACACTTACATTCACACTTACACACAATCACATACATTTTTGGGGGATCAGGGGGGTCACACACATTCACAGCACCCCCACACGCTTGCACACACACACAACATGCAATTGGTCAGTTGTACACACACATACACAGTTGCACTGTTGTGTCTTTTTTTTTTTTTTTTCCTTATCGCATCGTCTGTTTTTTTGGCTGAAAAAACTGTTTTATTGCCATTGCGAATAGCGTATTCGCTAATTGCACTGCGCAATACCTTTTGTATGCTATTTTGGTGATTATACTGCAATTTGGGTGATTTTTTAGACATTTTATTGCATGTTTTGCCATTTTATTACATTTTCAGCTTTGCAAAGGTGTTGTTCCCCTTTTTCTGTCTGTAAAACCTATTTGGCCATGCTAAAATTATCAAAAATTGATTCTGACTGCTGATTACAGTAGGCGAAAAAAAAAAAAGCATTGATTTTTGCGGTTTTGTTGGATTTTAGGGATTTTTGTTACTTCATTTTGACCTTGGAAATTTTGTCTGCTATATAACCATTTGGAGGTCTCTGTGTACAAAATAGTTTGGTAAATCTTTTCATATCAGGCATCAAACTGTTCAGTACACTCCTTGCTTTCATATTTAGGATGACTTTTGCTGGTACGTTACAAAATGTGGGGTATATAATGGGGTAAAATGCAAGCTTTGTGACTATTTTCAGAATTTCCATAAAAGAGTTATGTTTAGAATTGCTTTTTCGGTTTGGTAGTTTCACAATAGAAAGATGTAATTACCTGCTTTAGATTCGTCTGAATGTGTAATTTCAGAAAATATATGGGTTTCTAGGGTCTCCATACTGTTAGGGGGTCTTACGGTGCATAATGCGCATACCATGTGCTTGTATTGTAGCAGTCAGAGCGTCATATGTGAAAATTCATATGTACTATCTTCATTTTGGCGTCTCTGTATGCCACCTAGTTTGGTAAATCTTTTCATATCAGGCATCAAACTGTTCAGTACACTCCTTGCTTTCATATTTAGGATGACTTTTGCTGCTACGTTACAAAATGTGGGGTGTATAATGGGGTAAAATGCAAGCTTTGTGACTATTTTCAGAAATTCCATAAAAAGCATTATGTTTAGCATTGCTTTGCGGTTTTGTAGTTTGCAGTAGAAAGATGTAATTACTTGCTTTAGATTCGTTTGAATGTGTACTTTCAGAAAATATATGGTTTTCTAGGGTCTCTATACTGTTAGGGGGTCTTATGGTGCATAATGCACATACCATGTGCTTGTATTGTAGCAGTCAGAGTGTCATATGTGAAAATTCATTTGTACTATTTTCATTTGGGCATCTCTGTATGCCACCTAGTTTGGTAAATCTTTTCATATCAGGCATCACACTGTTCAGTACACTCCTGGCTTTCATATTGAGGATGACTTTTGCTGGTACGTTACAAAATGTGGGGTATATAATGGGGTAAAATGCAAGCTTTGTGACTATTTTCAGAAATTCCATAAAAAGCGTTATGTTTAGCATTGCTTTGTGGTTTTGTAGTTTGCAGTAGAAAGATGTAATTACTTGCTTTAGATTCGTCTGAATGTGTGCTTTCAGAAAATATATGGTTTTCTAGGGTCTCTATACTGTTAGGGGGTCTTATGGTGCATAATGCACATACCAGGTGCTTGTATTGTAGCAGTCAGAGTGTCATATGTGAAAATTGATATGTACTATTTTCATTTGGGAGATTTTTGTGGGGTAAAAACACAGAAATATATGTTTACCCCCCAAAACCATATATTTTTGGAAAGTAAACATTCTACCGAATCTAAAATGAGTACCCATGCCTTTCTGCTCCAAACGACTGAGTCGCAAGGCCTTCCCAAAATCGACGGTTTTGGTGAAATATCTGAAAATTGCCTCAAAGCTTCAACTTCCCAGCACCATATTACCCATGTATCATTACGTACCAAGAAAAAGCACCCTAAATATGATTGCCAGGGTTCCTCCAAACAGTTTGGTGGCCATTGTTCATAGGTTTACCAAAGTATCTTGCATTTAGAGGCCCCAAAATGAAGTTAGCGCATACAAATAGTCCTTTAGGTAACATCAGCTAATGAAAAATCAACACATTGACTGCATTTTTTGTGGGGTAAAAACACAGAAATATATGTTTACCCCCCAAAACCATATATTTTTGGAAAGTACACATTCTACCGAATCTAAAATGGGTACCCATGCCTTTCAGCTCCAAACTACTGAGTCGCAAGGCCTTCCCAAATTTGTCGGTTTTGGTGAAATATCTAAAAATTGCCTCAAAGCTTCAAATTCCCAGCACCATATCACCCATGTATCATTACGTACCAAGAAAAAGCACCCTAAATATGATTGCCAGGGTTCCTCCAAACAGTTTGGTGGTCATTGTTCATAGGTTTACCAAAGAATCTGGCATTTAGAGGCCCCAAAATGAAGTTAGTGCATATAAATAGTCCTGTGGGTAACTTCAGCTAATAACTTCATTTCGGGGCCTCTAAATGCCAGATTCTTTGGTAAACCTATGAACAATGGCCACCAAACTGTTTGGAGGAACCCTGGCAATCATATTTAGGGTGCTTTTTCTTGGTACGTAATGGTACATGGGTGATATGGTGCTGGGAATTTGAAGCTTTGAGGCAATTTTTAGATATTTCACCAAAACCGACAATTTTGGGAAGGCCTTGCGACTCAGTAGTTTGGAGCAGAAAGGCATGGGTACCCATTTTAGATTCGGTAGAATGTGTACTTTCCAAAAATATATGGTTTTGGGGGTAAACATATATTTCTGTGTTTTTACCCCACAAAAAATGCAGTCAATGTGTTGATTTTTCATTAGCTGAAGTTACCTACAGGACTATTTATATGCGCTAACTTCATTTTGGGGCCTCTAAATGCAAGATACTTTGGTGAACCTATGAACAATGGCCACCAAACTGTTTGGAGGAACCCTGGCAATCATATTTAGGGTGCTTTTTCTTGGTACGTAATGATACATGGGTGATATGGTGCTGGGAAGTTGAAGCTTTGAGACAATTTTCAGATATTTCACCAAAACCGTCGATTTTGGGAAGGCCTTGCGACTCAGTAGTTTGGAGCAGAAAGGCATGGGTACTCATTTTAGATTCGGAAGAATGTGTACTTTCCAAAAATATATGGTTTTGGGGGGTAAACATATATTTCTGTGTTTTTACCCCACAAAAAATGCAGTCAATGTGTTGATTTTTCATTAGCTGAAGTTACATACAGGACTATTTATATGCGCTAACTTCATTTTGGGGCCTCTAAATGCCAGATACTTTGGTAAACCTATGAACAACGGCCACCAAACTGTATGGAGGAACCCTGGCAATCATATTTAGGGTGCTTTTTCTTGGTACGTAATGATACATGGGTGATATGGTGCTGGGAAATTGAAGCTTTGAGACAATTTTCAAATATTTCACCAAAACCGACAATTTTGGGAAAGCCTTGCGACTCAATAGTTTGGAGCAGAAAGGCATGGGTGCCCATTTTAGATTCGGTAGAATGTGTCCTTTCCAAAAATATATGGTTTTGGGGGGTAAACATATATTTCTGTGTTTTTACCCCACAAAAAATGCAGTCAATGTGTTTATTTTTTATTAGCTGAAGTTACCCACAGGACTATTTGTATGCGCTAACTTCATTTTGGGGACTCTAAATGCCAGATACTTTGGTAAACCTATGAACAATGGCCACCAAACTGTTTGGAGGAACCCTGGCAATCATATTTAGGGTGCTTTTTCTTGGTACGTAATGATACATGGGTGATATGGTGCTGGGAAGTTGAAGCTTTTAGGAAATTTTCAGATATTTCACCAAAACTGACAATTTTGGGAAAGCCTTGCGACTCAGTAATTTGGAGCAGAAAGGCATGGGTACCCATTTTAGATTCGGTAGAATGTTTACTTTCTAAAAATATATGGTTTTGGGGGGTAAACGTATATTTCTGTGTTTTTACCCCACAAAAAATGCAGTCAATGTGTTGATTTTTCATTAGCTGAAGTTACTCACAGGACTATTTGTATGCGCTAACTTCATTTTGGGGCCTCTTAATTCCAGATACTTTGGTAAACCTATGAACAATGGCTACCAAACTGCTTGGAGGAACCCTGGCAATCATATTTAGGGTGCTTTTTCTTGATATGTAATGATACATGGGTGATATGGTGCTGGGAAGTTGAAGCTTTTAGGAAATTTTCAGATATTTCACCAAAACTGACAATTTTGGGAAAGCCTTGCGACTCAGTAGTTTGGAGCAGAAAGGCATGGGTACCCATTTTAGATTTGGTTGAATGTGTACTTTCCAAAAATATATGGTTTTGGGGGGTAAACATATATTTCGGTGTTTTTACCCCACAAAAATGCAGTCAGTGTGTTGATTTTTCAGTAGCTGAAGTAAAGTCCTGAACAATTTGGATGTGCTAACTTCATATTGGGGTCTCTAAATGCCAGGTACTTTGGTAATCCTATGCACAATGGGGATCAAACTGTTCAGTGGACCCCTGGCAATCATATTCAGGGTGCTTTTTCTTGTTATCTAATATAGTGTGTGATATGCGGAGCAGCAAAATAAAACCTTTGAAGTGATTTTTCAAAATTTTGATACATTTTGATAAAAAAACGCTACGTTCAGACAAGCTTTGATGTTTGGTAGTTAGGAGTAGAGAGACACAGTTACCCATTTTGGAATCGGCAGAATGTGTACTTTCCAAAACTATATGGTCTTCTGGGGTAAACATACTGTTTCAGGATTTTGTGGCCTTGGAATCAAAAGTATGCCGTTTTCTGCCTTCTGCTTTCAAAATTCGGTAATATACTGCCGGGAGTTTTTGCTGTACAGATGTCCTAAATCTGCCTAAAACTATACATATTTGGTATTGGCACGTTCAAGAGACATGAGGCTTTCCAAATCAGTTGGATTTTCATGCGTAAAATTAAATATTTTTCAGGTATAAGTTCATATATTGTGAAAAATAGGAATTTTTCATTTTTTTTTGTATTTAGCACTATAAATCTTTTTGCAGAGGTGGAAATACATGAAAACTCAGGCAGATTTAGAAAGCTCAGTTTCTCCCGAAAAAAACAATGTATAGTTTTCCTAGGTGAACTATAGGTTTCCCCTCAGAAAATACCCCTAAAGTGAGAGAGCACAGAATGTTTCAAAAACGTCTGGCATTTCGCGTAACCAAATTGGTCAATTCTGCTGGCACTTAAAGGGTTAATATAATTAAAAATACAGAATTTTACTGAAGTTTAATTGGTTATCTTTCAAGTGACGGACCTGGGGTTTGGACACCCAGGTCACTTTTTCTACTCGGTGAGATATTATCTAGTAGCTGTTTTCCGTCACAGAATGTTTTTAAGCAAGATTATACTTCGATGCTTTTTGATAATAATTTTGTGAATTGATTTAGAGAGAGATTAGAGCCAGCAGTTTCCTTTCGTATGTAGAGGTTAAACACAAACACATGTGGAAGTCTGCACAGATTCCCTTTTATGGACATGGAGAGTTTCTCCTAGATTTTCTCCAAATTCTCATTAACCCATACAAATGGAATATGTGGTTAAAAAGTATTTTATTTATTACATTTTTAAAACACTATTTAAAACAAATTGCTCAATGGGAAGCCAGAGTCTCAAATGTTTTTTTTTCCATATGTGTGCTTTTTGTCAAGCAGAGTTCAGGAACCAAAAGATGGAGAACCACATTATGCACTAATAGGCATATTCGTTGTGATTCATTTGTACCCTCTCATATACACTCTGCTTTGTTTATACTTTATGTTGATCTAAAAATAAATGCTAATTGGTTTGTGCTTTTTTTCACTTAAATGGTGTGTGGGGTACTTGTGGACACTGCTTCCCATAATAAAGATCAAAATGTAGGACTTCACTTAATCAAGACCTGCTGAGTGCTGTACTTTGGACTTGGCGGTGAGTATTAAAAGCACCGTTTCTATTTTTGCTGATGATACTAAATTGTGCTGCACTATACACACATCCATACAGGATGTTGTCACTTTGCAGAGTGATTTGGCTAAATTGGAAAACTGGGCAGCAAACTGGAAAATGAGGTTCAATGTTCAATGATGCTAGTTGTTATCCTAGGATGTGAAAAGGAATATGTGTGAAATATTCTATAAGCTTGGCATATTATTGGCTGCATCTGCCACCTGCATACTGTCGTAAGAGTAGTTGTATTGTTGCTGTAGGTGCCCCTTTAAACTAAAGTTTAACAAAGAATTAAGTTAGAAATGCTGTAACTTATGTTTGTTTATTCTGTATTAGCCCAAGCCAACTCTGTCCATTAAATGTACTGTAGATGTTCTTAGTACTGTAGTGTGCAATCTTGTGATTGCATGCTCTGGGTGGTTCTCAATTATATAGTGAATAATGTAACCCCATTGTAAAATATAAGGATATTAAGAGTCACAGAGGAGTTCCATAATCATACCACGAGACGAAAGACTGGGTGGGTTTCTACAGGTCATGGAACGCTAAGGTGACTTCTTATACCTTCACATTTTGAAATAGGGGGTACATTATTTATTATTATACACAAGTTACAGTAAGTCATGTTACAGAAGTCACATAACTAAGCATTGATTGCATAACTAAGTACTATTTATAAGGATATTTACAGGATATTCCTGACTTTTGTGAATATAATTGCGACTAGATGTTACTGCACTCCACAGTAGACTCAATTTAGGTCCCAAAACATTCTTAAGTTGACCTGTTCTAAGAAGACATATTGAAACTGCTAGTTAATTAGGGTCCCCCTACACTTCTGAGCCCCTCTGCAACTGCTTCCTGTGTAGTTACATCACTATATAGAACCAGTGCATTCAGCATCAGAATCGATTACTAATCCTTCCTTTATCATCTGCTTCTATGATGATGTACATTGATTTGCTGATTTGCTGCTATAGTTTTGATGATGTTCGTTGACCCTGACCATAGTTTATAAACAGCAGCCTAGAGCACAGTGAGCACAGCGCCGGATTTAACTTTTGCGCGCCCCTAGGCCGGGCGGTCCGACCAGGCGGCCGCGCGGTCCTAGCGCCCGCCTTCCCAGCGCGCCGGCGAAAAAACGCCGGCGCAGCTGGTGCAGTTGAACGGCGGCTGGGCGGCATGCCGCCCCTATTTCTTTGCAGCCCTAGGCCCGGGCCTATGCGGCCTTGCCGCAAATCCGGGCCTGAGTGAGCACATGCAGTGTCACTGACACTCATAAGATCAAAATATGGGGAACTGTTGTGGCAAATATGAAATGCATGTTATAGGGTTGCTGAACCCCAGGGCTGATACTGTAAATACATCATATAAAATACAAGATGTTTGTGCCATATTATTATGTTTAGACTTTAGATCTTCTTTAAACATAGCCTGTATTATAAAAACACAAAAGCACAATCTAATCTTCTTTCAGAAAGGATTAGAAATCCAAGAGTTTTAATGTGAGATGAAAAATAAAAACAAGCCATACAAACAAACAAACAAAAAGAAAACAGAATCCAGAGAAATACTTTGAAGAATTAAAATTATGCTGGCAATAAACCAGGATAGGAATTAAATGGCAATATACTGTAATCCCCTGGGGAAGAGGCACTTAGATTTTTTTTTCCCCTAATGGAAACTTTGCTTTGCAGATAGAGAGCACCTCACTGAGACAAACACCAACAACATCTGCTGCTGTTGGTAACAACTGACCTCTTAATCATCAGCTCCTCATTTCAGAATAACTGCAGGCTGTTAGTACAACCCTGAGCTTCTGAATGAGTCCCTGTGCAATGTAGGCATACAGATTGACTGCTGAAATAATAATTTATCTGCTGTTTCCCAGCAATAAGCACAATGATTTGAGCGAGTATGGATTTTTTCATGGGTAATGCTAGAGCAAAGTACTGTGTAGTTCAGTGATATCTAATTGTTGTCCCCGGTTGAAGTATGTATCCCACAAAGCAGTCTTTTGGGTTAGATGATTTTTTTTGTTGGTATAGCAGATCAACATCACTGTTTTGCCAATCAAGCAGACACAGTACATTGGCAAAGTACCTTATTGAAAATACAATTGCATACATGTGAGTATATTGAGTTGCTTTGGCTATATTCTTGCAATACAACATGAAAATAATCTTGGGCCGTTTGAAGTGGATTGAGTTCATCTAAGGCAGTGATCCCCAACCAGTAGCTCGTGAGCAACATGTTGCTCTCCAACCCCTTGGATGTTGCTCCCAGTGATCTCAAAGCAGGAGCTTATTTTTGATTTCCAGGCTTGGAGGCAAGTTTTTGTTGTATAAAAACCAGGTGCACTGCCAAATAGATCCTCAATGTATGTTGACAATCCACATAGAGGCTACAAAATGGCCAATCACAGCACTTATTTGGCACCCCAAGAACATTTTTCATGCTATCGTTGCTCCCCAACTCCTTTTACTTCTCGATGTTGCTCACAGGTTCAAATGGTTGGGGATCCCTGATCTAAGGTAACGTGAATTTTTTATTCTTCTGCATACCAAAACAACCTTCACTGTATATGGAGCAAAACCTTTGCTATCTCGGACTTGCATTTTGCTCTAATAAATAAATAATAAAAAAAAAAGCTTGTAGAGGCAGATGGCAGATTGCTATTTTTAATTCACAAGCCATGTTGTGGTATGGGACTATTTCAGACACAGTTTTTCAGATGTTGCATTAAACGGTGTACAAACCATAAAAAGAATAAAAAATAAATCAATAAAATAATTTCATGGATTTGTAAACATGAGTATGTTTAACCCTTTAAGTGCCACAGAACGTAGAATCTACGTTCTGTGGATCAAAGGACCAAAGTGCCACAGATCGTAGATTCTACGTTCTGCAGCACTTCCGGGTTTGCGAGCGGAGGAGCGGCTGTTAGAGCCGCTCGCTCCGCTCCTTCACGATCCCCTGCCCCTAGACAACGAGCAGAGCAGGGGATCGTGTGGCCCCTGGGGCGCGATCGCCCAGGGGCCCCAAAGCAGCAGCAGGGACGCGTTTCCTATGCGTCCTGCTGCTGCCTGCGCCGCACTTCCGCCCAGCTCCGCCCCCACATGGCTGATGATCGTTGGAGCTGGAGATCTGCTGCGTGGGACCCTTTCTGATCGATCTGCAGCATCTACCCCAGGTAAGTGTAACATTTACACACACAAAAACACACAAACACACCAACACACACTTATTACAGTAATATACACTTACATTCACACTTACACACACTCACACATAGATTTTTGGGGATTGGGGGGGTCACACACACTCACAGCACCCATGTACACTTGCACACGCGCACATGCGCAAATAACATGCAATTTACCCGTTGTGCACACGCATATGTACATATATGGCTTTGTGGCTTTTTTTTTTTTTTTCTTATCGCATCGTCTCTTTTGGGCTAAAAAAAATGTTTTATTGCCGTTCCGAATAGCGTATTCGCTAACCGTACTGTGCAATAGCTTTTGTATGTTATTTTGGTGGTTATATTGCAATTTTGGGTATTTTGGTGCATTTTTAGCCATTTTATTGAATTTTTAGCCATTTTATTGCATTTTCAGCTCTGCATTTGTGTTGTTCACTTGTTTCTGCCCGTATAATCGATTTGGCCCAGCTAAAATATTCAAACGGTAATTCTGGTGGCCGATTACACTAGTGTGAAAAAAAAAAGCATTGATTTTTGTGGTTTTATTAGTTTTTGGTGATTTATTTGCATTTCACACTGTTCTGTGTTATTTTGTTTTGCCTATGTAAATTTTATCTACTATATATCCATTTGGGGGTCTCTGTGCGCCACATAGTTTGGTATATCTATGCATATTGGGCATCAAAGTGTTCAGTAGACCCCTGTCATTCATATTTAGGATGTTTTATGCTGATACGTTACGAAATGTGGGGCACATAATGGGGTAAAATTCAAGCTTTGTGACGATTTTCAGAAATTTGATAAAAACCGTTATGTTCAGCATTGCTTTGCAGTTTGGCAGTTTGCTGTAGAAACACTTATTTACCCATTTTGGATTCGTCAGAATGTGTACTTTCTGAAAATATATGGTTTTCTGGGGTCTCTGTACTGTTAGGGGGGTCTAATGTCGCATAATACACACACCAGGTGCTTATATTGCAGCAGCCAGCGCGTCAGCTGTGAAAATGTCTATACATATTGTCATTTGGGGGTCTCTGTGCGCAACATAGTTTGGTATATCTATGCATATTGGGCATCAAAGTGTTCAGTAGACCCCTGGCGCTCATATTTAGGATGTTTTATGCTGATAAGCTACGAAATGTGGGGCATATAATGGGGTAGAATTCAAGCTTTGTGACGATTTTCAGAAATTTGATAAAAACCGTTATGTTCAGCATTGCTTTGCAGTTTGGCAGTTTGCAGTAGAAACACTTATTTACCCATATTGGATTCGTCAAAATGTGTACTTTCTGAAAATATATGGTTTTCTGGGGTCTCTGTGCTGTTAGGTGGTCTAATGTCGCATAATACACACACTGGGTGGTTATATTGCAGCAGCCAGCGCGTCAGCCGTGAAAATGTCTATACATATTGTCATTTGGGGGTCTCTGTGCGCCACATAGTTTGGTATATCTATGCATATTGGGCATCAAAGTGTTCAGTAGACCCCATGCGCTCATATTTAGGATGTTTTATGCTGATAAGTTACGAAATGTGGGGCATATAATGGGGTAAAATTCAAGCTTTGTGACGATGTTCAGAAATTTGATAAAAACCGTTACGTTCAGCATTGCTTTGCAGTTTGACAGTTTGCAGTAGGAACACATATTTACCCATATTGGATTCGTCAAAATGTGTACTTTCTGAAAATATATGGTTTTCTGGGGTCTCTGTACTGTTAGGGGGTCTAATGTCGCATATTACACACACCAGGTGCTTGTATTGCAGCAGCCAGCGCGCATCAGCCGTGAAAATGTATACACTATTGTCATTTGGGGGTCTCTGTGCGCCACATAGTTTGGTATATCTATGCATATTGGGCATCAAAGTGTTTAGTAGACCCCTGGCGTTCATATTCAGGATGTTTTATGCTGATAAGTTACGAAATGTGGGGCATATAATGGGGTAAAATTCAAGCTTTGTGACGATTTTCAGAAATTTGATAAAAACCGTTACGTTCAGCATTGCTTTGCAGTTTGACAGTATGCAGTAGGAACACATATTTACCCATATTGGATTCGTCAGAATGTGTACTTTCCGAAAATATATGGTTTTCTGGGGTCTCTGTACTGTTAGGGGGGTCTAATGTCGCATATTAGACACACCGGGTGCTTATATTGCAGCAGCCAGCGCGCGTCAGCCGTGAAAATGTATACACTATTGTCATTTGGGGGTCTCTGTGCGCCACATAGTTTGGTATATCTATGCATATTGGGCATCAAAGTGTTCAGTAGACCCCTGGCGTTCATATTCAGGATGTTTTATGCTGATAAGTTACGAAATGTGGGGCATATAATGGGGTAAAATTCAAGCTTTGTGACGATTTTCAGAAATTTGATAAAAACCGTTATGTTCAGCATTGCTTTGCAGTTTGGCAGTTTGCAGTAGAAACACTTATTTACCCATATTGGATTCGTCAGAATGTGTACTTTCTGAAAATATATGGTTTTCTGGGGTCTCTGTACTGTTAGGTGGTCTAATGTCGCATAATACACACACACCGGGTGGTTATATTGCTGCAGCCAGCGTCAGCCGTGAAAATGTCTATACATATTGTCATTTGTGGGTCTCTGTGCGCCACATAGTTTGGTATATCTATGCATTTTGGGCATCAAAGTGTTCAGTAGACCCCTGGCGCTCATATTTAGGATGTTTTATGCTGATAAGTTACGAAATGTGGGGCATATAATGGGATAAATTTCAAGCTTTGTGACGATTTTCAGAAATTTGATAAAAACTGTTACGTTCAGCATTGCTTTGCAGTTTGACAGTTTGCAGTAGGAACACATATTTACCCATTTTGGATTCGTCAGAATGTGTACTTTCTGAAAATATATGGTTTTCTGGGGTCTCTGTACTGTTAGGGGGGTCTAATGTCGCATATTACACACACCGGGTGCTTATATTGCAGCAGCCAGCGTGCGTCAGCCGTGAAAATGTATATACACTATTGTCATTTGGGGGTCTCTGTGCGCCACATAGTTTGGTATATCTATGCATATTGGGCATCAAAGTGTTCAGTAGACCCCTGGCGTTCATATTCAGGATGTTTTATGCTGATAAGTTACGAAATGTGGGGCATATAATGGGGTAAAATTCAAGCTTTGTGACGATTTTCAGAAATTTGATAAAAACCGTTACGTTCAGCATTGCTTTGCAGTTTGACAGTTTGCAGTAGGAACACATATTTACCCATATTGGATTCGTCAGAATGTGTACTTTCTGAAAATATATGGTTTTCTGGGGTCTCTGTACTGTTAGGTGGTCTAATGTCGCATAATACACACACCGGGTGGTTATATTGCAGCAGCCAGCGCGTCAGCCGTGAAAATGTCTATACATATTGTCATTTGGGGGTCTCTGTGCCCCACATAGTTTGGTATATCTATGCACATTGGGCATCAAACTGTTTAGTAGACCCCTATGTTTATATTTAGGATGCTTTATGCTGGTAATGATACATGGACAATACGATGCTGGAAAGTTGAAGCTTTGAGGCAATTTTCAAAATATTTTACCAAAACCGCCAAATTTGGCAAAGCCTTGCGACTCAGTAGTTTGGGGCAGAAAGGCATGGGTACCCATTTTAGATTCTGTATAATGTGTACTTTCCAAAAATATATGGGTTTGGGGGGTAAACATATATTTCTGTGTTTTTACCCCACAAAAATGCAGTCAATGTGTTGATTTTTCATTAGCTGAAGTTACCCACAGGACTATTTGTATGCGCTAACTTCATTTTGGGGCCTCTAACTGCCATATACTTTGGTAAACCTATGCACAGTGGGCACCAAACTGTTTGGAAGACCCCTGGCAATCATATTTAGGGTGTTTTTTTTTGGTGCGTAACGATACGTGGGTGATATGGTGCTGAGAAGTTGAAGCTTTGAGGCAATTTTCAGATATTTCACCAAAACCGACAATTGTGGGAAAGCCTTGCGACTCAGTAGTTTGGAGCAGAAAGGCATGGGTACCCATTTTAGATTCGGTAGAATGTGTACTTTCCAAAAATATATGGGTTTGGGGGGTAAACATATATTTCTGTGTTTTTACCCCACAAAAATGCAGTCAATGTGTTGATTTTTCATTAGCTGAAGTTACCCACAGGACTATTTGTATGCGCTAACTTCATTTTGGGGCCTCTAACTGCCATATACTTTGGTAAACCTATGCACAGTGGGCACCAAACTGTTTGGAGGACCCCTGGCAATCATATTTAGGGTGTTTTTTTTTGGTGCGTAACGATACATGGGTGATATGGTGCTGAGAAGTTGAAGCTTTGAGGCAATTTTCAGATATTTCACCAAAACCGACAATTGTGGGAAAGCCTTGCGACTCAGTAGTTTGGAGCAGAAAGGCATGGGTACCCATTTTAGATTCGGTAGAATGTGTACTTTCCAAAAATATATGGGTTTGGGGGGTAAACATATATTTCTGTGTTTTTACCCCACAAAAATGCAGTCAATGTGTTGATTTTTCATTAGCTGAAGTTACCCACAGGACTATTTGTATGCGCTAACTTCATATTGGGGCCTCTAACTGCCATATACTTTGGTAAACCTATGCACAGTGGGCACCAAACTGTTTGGAGGACCCCTGGCAATCATATTTAGGGTGTTTTTTTTTGGTGCGTAACGATACATGGGTGATATGGTGCTGAGAAGTTGAAGCTTTGAGGCAATTTTCAGATATTTCACCAAAACCGACAATTGTGGGAAAGCCTTGCGACTCAGTAGTTTGGAGCAGAAAGGCATGGGTACCCATTTTAGATTCGGTAGAATGTGTACTTTCCAAAAATATATGGGTTTGGGGGGTAAACATATATTTCTGTGTTTTTACCCCACAAAAATGCAGTCAATGTGTTGATTTTTCATTAGCTGAAGTTACCCACAGGACTATTTGTATGCGCTAACTTCATTTTGGGGCCTCTAACTGCCATATACTTTGGTAAACCTATGCACAGTGGGCACCAAACTGTTTGGAGGACCCCTGGCAATCATATTTAGGGTGTTTTTTTTTGGTGCGTAACGATACATGGGTGATATGGTGCTGAGAAGTTGAAGCTTTGAGGAAATTTTCAGATATTTCACCAAAACCGACAATTGTGGGAAAGCCTTGCGACTCAGTAGTTTGGAGCAGAAAGGCATGGGTACCCATTTTAGATTCGGTAGAATGTGTACTTTCCAAAAATATATGGGTTTGGGGGGTAAACATATATTTCTGTGTTTTTACCCCACAAAAATGCAGTCAATGTGTTGATTTTTCATTAGATGAAGTTACCCACAGGACTATTTGTATGCGCTAACTTCATTTTGAGGCCTCTAACTGCCAGATACTTTGGTAAACCTATGAACAATGGCCACCAAACTGTTTGGAGGAACCCTGGCAATCATATTTAGGGTGTTTTTTCTTGGTGCGTAACGATACATGGGTGATATGGTGCTGAGAAGTTGAAGCTTTGAGGCAATTTTCAGATATTTCACCAAAACCGACAATTGTGGGAAAGCCTTGCGACTCAGTAGTTTGGAACAGAAAGGCATGGGTACCCATTTTAGATTCTGTAGAATGTGAACTTTCCAAAAATATATGGGTTTTGGGGGGTAAACATATATTTCTGTGTTTTTACCCCACAAAAATGCAGTCAATGTGTTGATTTTTCATTAGCTGAAGTTACCCACGGGACTGTTTGTATGCGCTAACTTCATTTTGGGGCCTCTAAATGCCAGATACTTTGGTAAACTTATGAACAATGGCCACCAAAATGTTCAGAGGAACCCTGGCAATCATATTTAGGGTGCTTTTTCTTAGTACGTAATGATACATGGGTGATATGGTGCTGAGAAGTTGAAGCTTTGAGGCAATTTTCAGATATTTCACCAAAACCGACAATTGTGGGAAGGCCTTGCGACTCAGTAGTTTGGAGCAGAAAGGCATGGGTACCCATTTTAGATTCTGTAGAATGTGTACTTTCCAAAAATATATGGGTTTTGGGGGGTAAACATATATTTCTGTGTTTTTACCCCACAAAAATGCAGTCAATGTGTTGATTTCTCATTAGATGAAGTTACTCACGGGACTGTTTGTATGCGCTAACTTCATTTTGGGGCCTCTAAATGCCAGATACTTTGGTAAACTTATGAACAATGGCCACCAAAATGTTCAGAGGAACCCTGGCAATCATATTTAGGGTGCTTTTTCTTAGTACGTAATGATACATGGGTGATATGGTGCTGGGAAGTTGAAGTTTTGAGGCAATTTTCAGATATTTCACCAAAACCGACAATTTTGGGAAAGCCTTGCGACTCAGTAGTTTGGAGCAGAAAGGCATGGGTACCCATTTTAGATTCTGTAGAATGTGTTCTTTCCAAAAATATATGGGTTTGGGGGGTAAACATATATTTCTGTGTTTTTACCCCACAAAAAATGCAGTCAATGTGTTGATTTCTCAGTAGCTGAAGTAAAGTCCTGAACAATTTGGATGCGCTAACTTCATATTTGTGTCTCTAAATGCCAGATACTTTGGTAAACCTATGCATAATGGATATCAAACTGTTCAGTGGACCCCTGGCAATCATATTTCAGGTGCTTTTTCTTGGTACGTAATATAGTTTGGGATATGCGGAGCAGCAAAATAAAACCTTTGAAATGATTTTTCAAAATTTTGAATTTTATTTTGAAAAACCGCTATGTTCAGACAAGCTTTTCTGTTTGGTAGTTGGGAGTAGAGAGACATAGTTACCCATTTTGTAATCGGCAGAATGTGTACTTTTCAAAAATGTATGGTTTTCTGGGGTAAACCTATGGTTTCAGGATTTTTTGCCTTGGAATCTAAAGCATGCCGTTTTCTGCCTTAGTGCTTTCAAAATTCAGTAATATACTGCCGGGAGTTTTTGCTGTACAGAAATCCTAAATCTCCCTAAAACTATACATATCTGGTATTGGCACGTTCGAGAGACATAAGGCTTTCCAAATCAGTTGGATTTTCATCTGTAAAATGAAATATTTTTCTGGTATAAATTGATATACAATGAAAAATGGTAATTTTTCATTTTTTTTTGTTATTTAGCACTATAAATTTTTTTGCACAGGTGGAAATACATGAAAACTCAGGCAGATTTAGAAAGCTCAGTTTCTACCGAAAAAAACAATGTATAGTTTTCCTAGGTAAACTATAGGTTTCCCCTCAGAAAATGCCCCTAAAGTGAGAGAGCACAAAATGCTTAAAAACGGCTGGCATTTCGCGTAACCAAAATGTGAAATTCTGCTGGCACTTAAAGGGTTAAAACCCACATATCACTGTATGTATTGATGCAAGCAAATATAAATAATATTGCATAATGTTAAATTTAAATTAGTATACGTACTGTAAATACATATAAGAGAATTATTTTAAGACGTAAAAGATTTTTATGACTTCATTAACAGTTTGTAAACATTTTATAATCCACATTCAGAGATCCTCTATTAGATAGAAATGTACCCTATCAGTATGAAGAGGTAATATGCGCTATTGTGAAGAAATAGTGTGACCTAACCTCACACTGCTTCTCCTTGAAAGAGCACAGAATTTCTGCAATTTATTTCTACAATTTATTCACCTTCTTAGAGCCAAATATAGCAGAAGCTAGTGTAACTCCCACTTGGCCAACCCCCCTGGTGCCAAGGTCATACCTGCTTACCAACTTGAGTCCTGAGTCCCCTTTGCAAGGTGAAAGGGTACTGGAAATGCTTCTCTGGCAGTGCCTCCACCTAATGGGATCCAGGAATACACCTGTGGTGGCCTCATTAGGACAACAAATCAATCACACACTTTATTATATAACAAATATAACTGTTATGCAAATTTAAAGGGGAAGTAAAACTTTACAATCACATTAATAAAAATGTCCACTTCCCTAGAAACCTGTAGCAGTCCAGACCTGGTAATTCCCTGCCAGGAAAAGTCCCGCACTACTCCATTTTAGCAGCCCAAGCATCTCAATCCCTTGTCCGCAAAAGAGTACCAGTCTTAGGTAGTGGCTTCCTTTGTGATCAGCCATGCTGCACCAATCCAAGAGCTCTGCCCTTGGAAACTCTAGGAAATCCCTCTCTCAGCCATGCAGCTCTGAACGGAGGGTAAATTAACCCTTCAGGTCCCTACACTAGTATCACACCTTACTAACTGTTTTTTTAGACGCCCCTCCCCCATACCTCAGAAACCTCCTTCCTTACTGATTCCTCAAGTATTACCCAAGTACATTACCATCCACCCTTCTTTACAGAGTGTCCAGAGTCCAAAGAAGCTCTTGTACCTCTAATACTGTAGGGAGTACCAAACATTTACATGTGTACTATTTCCATTGCTTTGTCAGAATATTTGTATTTATTAATTTGAGATATATCTACTACATTGATTGCACTGATGAATACATATTTGCTATCATCCATAAATTCTCATGAAATAGAGCCTTTTGGGGTCTCCAATATGGAAAACTACTACAATTCCACTATTTTGGAACAAATGACCACCTGGAACCTAAAACACATAAATACTGGCTACAAATAAAATGGCAACTCCATACACCTTATAAAAAGCAAATGTGAGGGCACCAACCACCAAAACTCAGAAATAATCCATGCAACCATAATATGCCTAAGAATCAGGTCACAATTACAAACCAAACCTTTCATCTACCCTTTCGCAGTGGGCACACATCTTAGAAGAACTTATAGCAAGCATATCTCAAGTGTCAAGAGTGAGTTTATTGTCATTTCATCCATATACGTTTGTACAGTACACAGTGAAACGAAACAACGTTCCTCTAGGACCATGGTGCTACACAACACAACATAGATGTACCGGACAACAGACAAAAAGTGCAAGTGCAAAAATGTGAAACTCCTGCAAGACAGGTCAGCATAGCACAGGGACAGGACAAGACAGTACACACTCAGCAGATGTAGCATGTTAAGTAAATAATGCTAAACGTCAAACATTGTGACTTGACAGTAGCAAGAACATGATAAAGAACATGACAAAGGGCAGATGTGCTCATAGAGAACAACTGTATCCAATGGCTATTCATCCATACAATGGCGTACAGTGGCTGTGTAACGTTGTGGTATATAGTAAGGTCAGATGGAGTGTGTGTGTGAGAGAGATCTGTCCAGTCCCTGAGTATTCAGGAGCCTAATGGCTTGGGGGAAGAAACTGTTACACAGTCTGGTAGTGAGGGCCCTAATGCTTCAGTACCTTTTTCCAGATGGCAGGAATGTGAACAGTGAGTGTGAGGGGTGTGTTGGATCAGCCACAATGCTGGTGGCTTTACGGATGTAGCGAGTGGTGTAATTGTCCGTTATGGAAGGAAGAGAGACACCTTTGATCTTCTCTGCTGTCTTCACTATCCTCTGTAGGGTCTTGCACTCCATGACAGTGCAGTTCCCAGCCCAGACAGTGATACAACTGCTCAGGATGCTCTCGATAGTCCCTCTGTAGAAGGTTTTGAGTATGGATGGTGGGAGATGGGATTTTCTCCACTTGTGCAGGAAGTAGAGGCGCTGTTGGGCTTTCTTGGCTAAGTAGCTGGTGTTGTGGGACCATGTACAGTGGCAGGTGGTCACTACTAGTCTCCCTAGTCAACAACCATCTCCTTTGTTTTTTCTACATTGAGAGCATAGCATCACTTAAAGATGTTTCAAAACTTCAAAACTTCAAAACAGAGCCTCTCATAGTAAAACTGTCACTTACAATGAGTGAGCACTTAACAATGTTAAAGGGATACTGTCATGGGAAAACATGTTTTTTGCAAAACGCATCTGTTAATAGTGCTGCTCCAGCAGAATTCTGCACTGAAATCCATTTTTCAAAAGAGCAAACAGATTTTGTTACATTCAATTTTGAAATCTGACATGGGGCCAGACATATTGTCAATTTCCCAGCTGCCCCCAGTCATGTGACTTGTGCTCTGATAAACTTCAATCACTCTTTACTGCTGTAGTGCAAGTTGGAGTGATATCACCCCCTCCCTTCTCCACCCCCCAGCAGCCTAACAACAGAACAATGGGAAGGTAATGCCCTGCCCTCCCTAAAGACTTTGTCTTTTTTCAACCCAATTTAACTATGTAACTATGTAACTATGCTGTTTTTGCTTCAGAAACATTACTATTGTTTATATAAATAAGCTGCTGTGAAACAATTGGGGCCAGCTATTCAAAGGAGAAAAGGCTCAAGTTACACAGCAGATAGCAGATAAGCTCTGTAGAACATAATGTTATCTGTTATCCATTATTTATCCTGTGCCATATAGCCGTTTTTCAATTTCTGCCATTGCTGCTCAGCAGCTTGTTTATATGAACTATAGTAGTGTTTCTGAAGCAAACACATCAGTTTTACCAATGCAGGGCAACACTACATGATATGTTCATTACTTTAAACCACTTTCAGTTTTTGGTGTTACTGTTCCTTTAACTGATGTGTTTTGTAAAAAACATGTTTTTCCATGACAGTATCCCTTTAAGCTGTAAATATGAATGTGGTTACTGCAGCATTGGGCCAAGGAACTATTTGCATTAAGAGTAATGAACTTTTTTTTAAGCTGCCTCAATGACTGTTGACTTTGACATAGACAGAACGTGCCATCCTACAGCGGAATTTCTCATAATATTTTGTCAGAGAGGCCCAAAAGATCACCTTTTAGGAGTAATTATTCTGACCATGACCTTTATTTTTAGATACAATTGCATGTAATCATTATACATTTTGTAGGTTTCATGTTTATTTCCAAAGAGATCCATCCGTTGGTACTGTACATGGCCAAATCCCTCAATATAATGCGTACTGAGTAACTAGTTGCTTTCTACACCACTGTGAAGTAGCACAGCTTTGTCCTGTGAGTTCAGAACAGAAAAAAAGTACAGTATGACAGGGGCAGATCTATACATATAGTTGTTATTGTTAGTAAGCAACCATTTCTCCAAATATCAATATAACAGGTTTGCTACAGGCAGCCCAAAAGCTAATTGCTTGTTTTTTTTTCTTTTTGGAGAGATATTATTGTAACTAACCCATTTTCATTACATACTGTGACATTTCATGATATAAGCGGAAAAAATGTCAATACAAATAATATCAATAATAGATGATGCTCCCAGCTAGTAACGGGATATCTCAGGAGACAGTCTGGCTCCATTCTGGTGTTCCCTGCTGTCTTTTTGGGATAAAATCTCTCAAAAAAGACTTTCCATAGTATAACATTAAGATTGTGGCAAGTGAAACCTTTACTCGCAGCTTTCTGGCTTATTTGAGGGATATTGTTACCCTTTGCATTTTCCCGCTATTAAGGGCCCTATTTACAAACATTCCAATGTATTCCAATGCATTTTCACCAATCTCTAAAAATGTGTGGGGTTTTTGTTCTTTTTTTTCATTTTTGTTTGTAAAAAGATACGAAAAAACCTCTTATACAAAATTTTTTCAAGTTACAGTAAAAGTACAAGGTACTATAAAAGTCAATGGGAACTGCGCTGATCCTATAGGACCGTTTTTAATTAATTCAGAGTTTTGGAGGTTTTGTCTTTTTTTACCTAGTAATTATGTGAAAAACTCAATTTTTTTTTTTTAGAGGTTTTCATAATTTTTTGGATTGTCCAGTGTTTTTTTTTAAATTTGTGCTTTTTATATTCAGATCTTTTAATAAATTCGATTACATTTGTGGTTTTAGAGAAAGTAAGTTTATTCATAGCTTCTAAAACCGCAAAAGCTGAAAAAACAACAAACTGGTAATTTTCAGATGTTCAGCAGCACTACATCAAGCAAAGATCTATGCCTTGTTGTCTATATCAGCTCCCCAGTGAACATTAGGCGCACGCCTATGAATACGTGTCTGTTCATATGAAACGCGTTAGGAGGATTGTCTGGTGAATAAAGATGTTTTAATCACACTTCTGTCTGCTGTTCCATTGTTGCATTAGAGTCAATGAGAGTCAATTTTTTTTGAGTGAAACAAAATGCATGGTAACCTTCTAGAGCAGATTCATAAAAATTTGAATATTATGGTGAATCTATATCAGCCAAAACTGGTAAATTTCAAGGGAATGCCTAGTGTTATATGATCAACCCTTCAGGGATGTGCCCCTTTTCCCCCCCAAAAAAAAACATTTGATAATTTGACACAATAAAGACAAGGGACTTCATCCCCATGCAACTGCCTTTGAGTGCTGATACCTTGTTTGTTTTTGCTTCACTGCTTGGGGATCCAAGCTTGCTATAGGATCAAGTACCAGGTAATAGTTTATTTAGAGGCCTGGAAGTGCCCCGAATATCTTGTTGTGAAACTGGTAAGTTTCCCAAAGAGATAAAAAGGGCACTCCTGTGAAACCGTTAATAAGTTTGCAAAACTATAACATTTCCAAAAATGCATTGGAAGTAAGGCAAAATGAAATTGACGTTTTTAGCTCTGCAAAAAAAGGCCAAATTACAGCCTTATATTGCACTTTGCACTATTAAAATGACCTGCACTGTGTGCCATTGTCCTAAAGGCACATGTTTTCTATTTTTACTTCCCTGCCCCAAACCTTTCCTGTTAGGAGCTAAAATTAATTTGTAAATATCTGGCTCTTCAAACAAAAATCCATAATGACTTCAATTGAAAAACTATTTACCAGAGATACCTGAATTTTTCTACAAGGGTAAACATTTGGACCAATTAATAGACCCAGCCCTTCTATTAAAGGTAAATGAACTAGGAAATTCTTCAAGTGAATAGTGGATTTTATTACAGGGTATCTTAAAAAAGCATCTAGGTGCAAGCTTTGGTTTTTTTTTTTTTTACACAATAAGGGGGTTATTTACTAATATCCAAAAATGTCTCACTATTTTCTTAAAACCACTTAGACCAAACTCCCATGCACATTTTTACTGTATTTATCAATAAATTAACTGAAAAAAATCTGGTGCAAGAAAAGACTCAATAAAATAGTGAAAAAATCTTAAATGTATGCCCAAAAACTCCAATATTTTCAGATGGTCACCCGAAAACCTTATACTTTATACTTTTTGCAGCCTCTGGGTTTAATAAACCTAAAAAAATGCAATTTTTTTTCTGAGGAAAAGTAGTGTTTTTCCCTTTTAAACTCAGACCAGAAAAAAAAAATGGACTCTAATAAATAACCCTCTTAGTGTCTTAATTTGCGAAAATTACCGAAATGCATTAAAGTCTACGAGTGACTTTTTTGTCACCAACTTTTATTTTTCTGCAACTTTTTGTAGCAAAATATATTAGAGTCTATGAGAGACTTTTTTTTTCACTCAGATTGCATTAAAGTCAATGGACATTTTTTCTTGCGTTTTACTGCAAATTTTTGTTGCAGTTTCGTGAGAAAAAAATCTACCAGTGGAAATATTTGGAATTTCACCACAAACTCAATACTAATCACAGTATAATTTTTTTTAACTATTTCATTACACACAGATGTAATAATCCAAACACAAAGTGACAAATATTTACATTTAATTTACATTTACCTTATTATACATGATATTTCTATAACATGAATCAATGCAACATTCAACTGCCATTGTCTGTCCATGTCTTAAAAATGCTAAAACCTCAAGCAATAATGTTTGCACATTGAGTCATCAGCTGTTATTATTTGGCACTGTTCCGTGTTATGGACCAAATTAGCAGCAGTTCACAGCCTAAGGCAAACAGGTTGTAGCCTTCCAGACAGTTATTGCAAATTATTGTTTTTCTTCAATGATCCCTGTTGTAGGTTATTGTCAAGAAAACACATAAGGATAGTAAAAGGCACACCAAGAAGCTCACTGAATAGATTACAAATAAAAGGTGAATAGGTTATTTTCAAAAGAATTAGACTATGCAATTTTATATATACAGAGGGTGCTTTATGAACATAGGTTCCAAATTCACAAGTGTAGTTGTCAATAGCAACCAATCAGCAGCTAGAGTAGTTAAACTACAAGAATTAAAGCCCCTATGCAAGAAAATGAGTCTTCAAGTGTTCTATGCTGTAGGGTAGGCATGTTATCCTACATGGGGAATAGTTTAACATTGCTTTCTAAAATGTCAGTAGTCACTGCAGCTTGAGAAATACATGGAAAACGACTCACTGTGTGTGCGTGTGCCTAAACATTTATTTCAGCATTTGAAAAAAATTTTGTTTCATTAAAATTTCCAGTCAACTTAACTACTGTAAAATACCTTGTATTTTAGTAGTGTATTTAAAATACAAAATATATTGGGCTAAGTTCAGTCTACTTCAAAAAATGAATAAAATGCACATCTTTGCAGATCTTTAGTCCTTTCTTTAGTCCTTTAATTTTTCTTATTAACAGAAAACAAACACTATCCATGACAAAACATGGATTTGTGAGGGCTTACCCCCTGAGAATTAAGGTTTCATACAGAGCAAAGTATTGGGGTAAAGCTTATAGTTAAAGAACCATGCCACTTAATTTACTATAGTGTTACACTTACAGTATATCACCAGTAGCAGCAGAAGTTGCTGCTTGTGCAGGGTTTCTGTGAGAATGTGTGAATCCAAAATAAAAACCCTGGTAATAGGTATAGTGTCTTTCAGTATGTTGGGTTCCATTTCAAATTTATTATGAATGTGGTGTTATTTTACCATAGAGCTGGAACCACTGGAGCCACAGATGTTGCATATTTACCAAAATATGAACATTTCATTACGTTTTACTAAAGAAGAACCCATGGAAATTCTGTACAAGTGAAGAGAACCATGGAGTGCTCCTCCAATTCACAGTAATGAGCTATATGATGTCCCATGGTGTTTCTGTGCAATACACATGATGTTGAACTATAAGGTTGTGGCAAAGATCTGTAAATATCAACTACATTTTCAGCATTCCAAACTTTGGGAGAACCATACATCAGAAGTGACAAATCCTACTTTCCTATGAAATGACTATCCTACTTACGTTGCATCAAACTTTCCAATAAGGATATCAGAATATTATTCAGCATATCTATCTTTTACCGAATATGGAGACCATAGAGTCACAGATTCTTTACAGATTCATAGTTAACCTACCAGAGTAGGTTAACGATGTACTCCAAAAGAAGTTTTTCTTTTTGTGCAATAAATGAAGAATTAGCAATGAGTGAATTTAATCGCCGTGGAAATGCCCATAGACTTCAATAGGAGCAAAAAAATTCTGTGCATCAAAAATAAAATGTTGCGCGTCAAAAAAAATTTTCACCCATAAACTTTTATGCATTTCAGCAAACTTTTTTAGCCGGCGGCTAATTTTTGGAGAAGCAAAATGGGTTAAATTCGCCTATCCCTAATGAAGATCAGTGCAAAGTTGATACTAACCGGAAAGGATGGAAAAGTCAGTTTGGCAAAAGAATACAGCAGGGCCAGAACTAGGGTTAGGTGGAAGAAGCACATGCCTTGGTCACAACGCTGTAGGGGCGTTGGGCACTTACCTCCTATTTTGGCCGAACCCTAGCCCAGACCCTCATTCCTCCACTCCAGGTAGTTGCAGCTGCTCCTGCCCACGCCCATGACATCACCACATATGCAAGCTTTCGTCCAAAAACACACGAAGAGAGGAGAGCAAGGGAGCTGGCCGGCTTTCGAATACAGTATATTAGAGTATAATCTTCTGGTGAATACAAACTAATTGCATAATCTGGGAGTTTGGGTGACAGCTCAAGAACCAGAACCAAATCTGTATTGGTTAGTTTGCTCCATGAGTGTCGAAATCTGACTTTCTGAATTTAGAGTTAAACAAGTAGATCTCGCCATGTATAACTGGCTTTATACTGATATAATACACAAAAGCCGTGAATATCTTGTAAATTATATCCTTATAAACGGTGAGTAGTGATGTCATTAGTTATAAACGGTGAGTAGTGATGTAATTTCACAATTTCACATGACTCACTAAAATTTGTGTATTATAATTAATAAAGTACCCCCAGTTGTAAAATATGAGGATATTATAAGTTACCTTGGAGTTCCATGACCTGTATAAAAACACTAGGCCTTCGGCCTCGTGTTTTTATATGGTCATGAAACTCCTCGGTAACTTATAATATCCTTATATTTTACAAGAGGGGGTACTTTATTCACTATATATGGTAAATTTTATCAGCCTATATCTTTTTAATACACTTTGTATATCTGCAAACACTTTTCTGCAGAGTTCACAGCTATTTATGTTTATTTATGTTTTTTCTAAAGGTGCACTGGGCATAATTGAAGTTTAGTATGGCAATTGAAGGTACTTGCTCCTAGCATAAAACCTGCCAAAGGCAACTAGGTTGAATGAATTCCCTTGCACAGACAGATGACAATCACAACACAAATGTCAAAATGCTAAACGTACTCTGTGTTTCTGCTATTTGTATGGTGGCAATATATCAAGTATTCTTTGTCAAGAATTCATTTGTTTTCTATAATGCATAAAGAAATCAGAGCTGAATTCTTGTGAATGCTGAAATATAAAGTAAACCATTTGCTTCTTAGAAAAACATGTCATTCTCCTTTCTAAGAAGCATTTTTGAGTCTTTTATTACAATACATTTAAACTGTTACAGGAATTAGTGTTTTTTATCAACACTGATGTAAACAACTGTAGTACTCTTCATATTTTAGTAAAAAAAAAAGTGTATTCCTTCAAGGTAAAACATAGCAAACCATAATATTTTAAAATAGCTGTAAATGTGGGATTACTATAGCCAGGAGGATTGATAGTTTGCTGCCTATATGTGATCATTATATAAGCTGAACATATGGCACCTGTAGAACAGTGAAAATGCACAAGAAGATTTTTGAATCATCTAATCTAAATTCTTTCCATGAAGAGCAGAGCTTTTTGAACTGTCAGGCTGCCCTTTGAAAGCGCTGAATGGGGGTTCAGAGGCCTGCCGACCAGTTTGTTTCTTCAGTACTTTATACTGCTTAAGCTGCAGTGATGTGATTGATATGATGATGTATCTCAAAGTTGTAACTTTTTTATGAGTTAGGGGAAGCCCTAAAATGGAATTAAGGGCCGTGAATCAATATTGTTGCTGTATTTCAGAATTCAAATATGTAATTAACATTATATATATATATATATATATATATATATATATATATATATATATATATATATATATATATATATATATATATATATATACAGGGCCGCCATCAGAAATCATGGGGCCCCACACAACAAAATTTTCTGGGCCCCCCTTGCCGCCCCTCCCCTGGCCACGCCCCTTCCCTAACCACACCCTCCCACCAGTACAAAGGTCACACGGACAAGCAAAGAAACAGTAAAAATAATTTTGGCAAAAGGGTTATTAAGCCTGCCACCACATCAAGGTAGACTCTTTAAGCAGGTACCTGCTCTAAGATAAATTGTACTTACAATTCTACATATAAATTGTACAAATAAGAGCCATTTGGTTTAACCCCTTGGTCAAAAAATAACCGGTCCTAAAAAGGACAATGGAAAATTGAAATGTGCCCCATTAAGAACTTTGATTAGTATAAATAAAAGATATACAACTTATCAGGGGCCCTTCCTTGGGGGGATCAGGGGCCCTGCATTGGGGGGATCAGGGGCCCTGCATGGAGGGGATCAGGGGCCCTGCATGGAGGGGATCAGGGGCCCTACCTTGGGGCTTTAGGGGCCAGCATGAGGCTTCAAGGGGCCCTTCCTTGGGGGGGGATCAGGGGCCCTGCATGGGGGGGGTCAGGGGCCCTGCATGGGGGGGATCAGGGGCCAGCATTAGGCTTCAAGGGGCCCTTCCTTGGGGGGATCAGGGGGTCTGCATGGGGGGATCAGGGGCCCTGCATGGGGGGATCAGGGGCCCTTGGAGCTTTAGGGGCCAGCATGAGGCTTCAAGGGGCCCTTCCTTGGGGGGGGAATCAGGGGCCCTTCCTTGGGGGGATCAGGGGCCCTGAAAGGGGGGGGATCAGGGGCCCTTCCTTGGGGCTTTAGGGGCCAGCATGAGGCTTCAAGGGGCCCTTCCTTGGGGGGGGGATCAGGGGCCCTGCATTAGGGCTTCAGGGGCCCCGCATGGGGCTTCAGGGGCCCCGCATTAGGGCTTCAAGGGGCCCCGCATTAGGGCTTCAAGGGGCCTGGGGGCTTAAGGGGCCCGCACGGCGGTTTAGGGGCTCTTATTGGTGGTCAGTGGCTCATTGGTGGTCAGTGGCGGGATCAGGGGCTCACATTGGTGGTCAGTGGCACTTACCTGCAACTCCAGTGGCGACTTCTTCTCCTGTGCGGTCTTCTTATTCCTCCAGCGGTGTCTTCAGCGTCTTCGGCGTATCCAGGAAGCCGTTCCATCTCCAGGAAGACGATCCTTCTCCAGACGCGTCTTCTATCTTCTGTGTGCAGGCGGCAGGCTGCGGCGGTTTAAATAGAGTTGCGCCCGTGCGTACTGACGTCACGCGTACGCACGGGACGCAACCAGTGTAAATTTCGCCGGCTAAATGAATTCAGTGCGGCGTGGCCGGGCCCCCCTCAAAGTTAAAAATCCTGCGGGCCCGGGAGGACTGTACCCCCTGTGACCCCCTGATGGCGGCCCTGTATATATATATATATATATATATATATAGCTATGCCAAAGTGGCAAAGAAAGATGAAGTCACTCAGACTCATTCACCATTATCAGATGCCAAAAGAGTGATCCAAATACAATTGGGGGAATGTAATAAAAGTTGGTAATGGGAAAAAAATTCAAAAAGTTATGCCTCAGTACAAACAAATTTTCCTTTGCACAAATTTAATATAGCTTTTGCAAACTCGGAAACTGTTTAGCAACCACTTCCGGCAGTGGAAGAAGGTTTGCAAATTTTATAGTTCACACCAGTGCGCAGTGAATGTAATAAAACTTCTTACTGAAAAAGTTGGTATGTTTGCTCCTACAGATTACCAAAAGAAAGCCAGCAGCACACTGAGTCAGGTTGCAGTTGTGTTCAAAAAGAATTATTTTATTAAGCCCATATGCAAAAGGCAACGTTTCGAGCCTACTAGGCCCTTTTTCAAGCCCTGTGTTACACCATACAATGCTCTTTTAAAGTGAGGAAGGGGGTGTGACTACATGTCCAGCCCCCTTTCCAGTGACATCACCATTATTATATACAAAAACATTAAGTCTTATCCAGTCTGAAATCCGGTTGTGAAATATTGATTAGTTCAAAAAGTGTCTCCAAACAAAAAAGTAAATAGGATAAGTAAAAGTCTCAAAGGTATACTCCACATAGAGGCAACAAATACGAGATTAAGAAATACTTCACATGCGAATCATCATTTGTGATTTATCTGTTGAAATGCCCCTGCGGTCTGCTTTATGTGGGCGAAACCACACAGAAAGTACGGGATCGTATCTCGAAACACAAGTCCACAATACGTAGGGGATTGACTGCACTACCAGTCCCGGCACATTTTCACTCTGCACGACACTCTATCAGTCAGCTCAAATT
This sequence comes from Xenopus laevis, assembly GCF_017654675.1. Taxonomy (NCBI): domain Eukaryota; kingdom Metazoa; phylum Chordata; class Amphibia; order Anura; family Pipidae; genus Xenopus; species Xenopus laevis. Next base: position 121,141,820 of record NC_054372.1, on the reverse strand, counting down.
CCAGGTTATTGACACTGTAGAGACACCCAGGAGAGGTGGTAATAGATTACTGATGTTGAAAAAACTTGAAATGATGTGGATTCACAGATTGGACACTATCTGGCCCCGTGGTTTGAATAGGGAATACACCCCAGCCAATTTTATTTTTTGAGGTGAATACTATTATCCTGTGTGTGTGTATATATGCATAGATGTTACATACCTCGATGTTTTGAATTTAAATTAACATTGCTTCTTTTCATTTTAGGCTATTAAGGATCTACATAGAACACCCTGAGTGCTGACAACATATCTTGCATATCATAAGGTGTCTCAGAAAAAGTGATGAGTACGATATGCAGAGTGAGTCACATTGGCGTCTCAGGTATGTTAGATCACAATGTGTTAAATTAACATGTTAAACCTTAATGATATTGCAGAAATAGCAAAATAACAAATTGTGTGGCAGTTCTCATCATGAACGGGTTTTGTTGACCTTGGAAACTTTTCTTTGCCAATTATGTTGCAATTGTTTGATACAAAGGACAAGATTTGAGACACAACGGATTCTTTGCTACAATGGTTTTTATTCTTGGATTCTTTTTGAGACTTTTTCTTCTCCCTTTTGAGACTTTTACTTATCCTATTTACTTTTTTGTTTGGAGACACTTTTTGAACTAATCACTATTTCACAACCGGATTTCAGACTGGATAAGACTTAATGTTTTTGTATATAATAATGGTGATGTCACTGGAAAGGGGGCTGGACATGTAGTCACACCCCCTTCCTCACTTTAAAAGAGCATTGTATGGTGTAACACAGGGCTTGAAAAAGGGCCTAGTAGGCTCGAAACGTTGCCTTTTGCATATGGGCTTAATAAAATAATTCTTTTTGAACACAACTGCAACCTGACTCAGTGTGCTGCTGGCTTTCTTTTGGATATCGATTTGACCCAGCGACAGGAGTGGGTCTCACAGTACAGCACCTGGCACTACAAAAAGTGTGTATTAGGGAGGTGAGCGCTCCATTTGATTGACTTTATGCTCCTACAGATTACGACATCTTAAAGCACTTCTTAAAAGTGGGCAATGCACAAAAAAAATTTGCAATGCTCAATGAAAATTCGAAATGCAATAACAGTTTAAAGAAGAGTATTTCATTGCGAAAGGCTACATTTTATTCTTATCTGTGCAAATTGTTTTGCTCTTCCCCCATATTTGTTAAATCTAAGTCTAGGTCTTGTCTAGGTCTTGATGTTGAACTTCAGAGCATGAACCATTATAATCTGTCCTTCATGATATGTGATACTGAATGGGGCCATGGCATCTACTGAGTGTTAACCAGAGCTATACCCTTTCTCCTCCTATACTCATCCTGTGTATTCTGTCCATGCCATGTTGTTCTGTTTTAAACCTGTCCCTCTTTCTCCTTAGCCATACAAAGGGTACATGCTTTCCTTCCACAGCTAGAATGTTGACTGTCAAAATCTCGGTAGATTTATTGACAAACTAAGTTATCAATCTCTTGCCATTGAGATGGCAAGGTGGCTTTATAGCATTACAGCTGCTGCATCTTCTAATCTAACAGCCATAAGGACTACAGTTTGGAAAACCCTTCTTCACTGAATGTACTTGTCTAGCATCAATAAAATGGTTTTAATACAAATGTGTAGTATTCCAACAATAATACAGATTTATAGATTTTTCTAGCTCCCCATATCACTGACTGGTGGACTTTCTTGGTGATATATTGTCTTATTTTCTGTTCATCTGACTTGTGTGTACAAGCTGTCAGTTCTTAGCTAGCTATTCATGTTATCATATACAACACACCAAGCAAAATTTGTTTTACAATTGCATGGTTCACCTCATACAGTATAATAAAGTATTATTTTCAGGGTTGGGTCGAGCCGGCTGAGCACCGGAAAAAAAACCCAGTGGGCTCTAGGCTTTATCAGCCCTGCAGTCCCCACCAACCCAAGCCCACTCCCCTCACCTGGACATGTAGTCACTGTTCCTCCTCCTGCCCCAATCACGGCCGCAAGGAGGAATGTGGCTGGCAGGAACAGAATGGATTAGTTGCAGCTGGTGACTGGGGTGGAGGACCTTGGATGGCAGCACTGGCGGGTCCCCAGCACTGGACATTCTGTCCATCACCAATAGCTGAAAAATGTTATATTTTAAAAGTGAATTGGTGTTCCATGCTTAAGTTCCTTAAATTCAAGCAATATATTGTATGTAGGTAACTGGACTAGAAGTTGCAGTATCTGTCAGTGTCAGCAGCTGTGCTTTGAGTTTTCTTGAGGTGTTATTGTCATAGCCAATCACAGCCCTTTATTTGACAATGGAAGAAGCTGTGTCTCATATTTACTATGTGAATAAATATATATGTCTGTGTCTTTTAATATGGTTATAATGTATATTACCAGTATCTTAAACATACAACACTTTTTAGATTTTTTTTTAAGTCATCCATGAAAAACCACAATCCCATTAGAAAGAATAATGATATCCATTACTCTAACTGCATTTTAGCTGTCAGTGTTTTTACTTTCCTTCTTTGAGAAATTTTACATTTGCCATATACTGAACATTTGTCAGCATGATTCGCCCTTTCTTTCAACTTACAAGCATATCTTAAAGGAACAGTTCAGTGTGAAAATAAAAACTGGGTAAATAGATGGGCTGTGCCTTATAAAAAAATGTTTCTAATATAGCTAGTCATCCAAAAATGTAATGTATAAAGCCTTGAGTGACTGGATGTGTAACATAATAGCCAGAACACTACTTCCTGCTTTTCAGCTCTATAACTCTGAGCTAGTCAGTGACTTGAATGGGGGCCACATGGTACATAGCTGTTCAATGAGTTTGCAATTGATCCTCAGCATGCAGCTCAGATTCAAAAGCAACAGATATGACCCATGTGGCCCCCCTCAAGTCTCTGATTGGTAACTGTCTGGTAACCAGTCAGCATAAACCAAGAGAGCTAAAAAGCAGGAAGTAGTGTTCTGGCTATTATGTAAGACATCCAGTCACTCCAGCCTATATACATTACATTTTTGCTTAACTAACTTATTTTTTATTTCGCACAGCCTATCTATTTACCCAGTTTTTATTTTTACACTGAACAATTCCTTTAATAGGATAAAATATTACATCCTTGTAAATTAATTACAATTAACAGAATAAATGGCTTTCTTCTGATTGTGTGATAGTCCAGATAAGGATTGTTCTTTTATTGCATTACTTGTCATAGCTACAAGTAAGTAATTACTCATTAGGGAGTTTTTATAGACAATAAATGCACTTTGAGATTATACAATAGAATTGTGAATGCAAGTTCTTGCACAATACCATCGAGCGTCTTAACATATTGTGATACAAAGTCATTTTTTAAATTGATTAATTATTTTCTTCAGGGTGACTATTTTTGAGTCTACTAATTCTAGAGCTACTAACTCATTTTCAAACAGCATCATTATTATCCAAGATAAATAATCTCTGTGGTGGTATTGCTCAGTGAAACCCCAAGATTTCTTTTTTTAAAGCACTCATTAATTCATTTTTCAGGGCTACTTCTTCTGCAGCAGGTGAAGTATTTTATACTTTCATCTCATTAATCACTTTAATGTTGCTGAGAAATAGTCTATTAATACCTGGTCAGGAGACCAGGACAGCCTGATTCATAACAACTCAAGGAACAGTATAGACAACTGGAGGTTAATACACTGTAATTTAATCCACTCAAAATTACTGTAAAATGTGAAATCTAATAATAGATTTATTTTAAAGAAAAATGTACATTAAAAATAGAGAAATTGAATAATTTAAACATGCTATGATTTTTAAAGTATATTTACAACAAACAGTATGTATTTCTATATTATATTAGTGTGCAAATATCAGATTTATTTTTAATTTAGAAGTTTCCTTTAAATTACACACAACAGAGCAAATGTAGCAATATTCCATGCTGAGACAACTGATTAGAGGTAAATATTTGCAAAATGAATGTGCAATTTTTTTCTCTTATTATTGAAGCTTCTTAATTAGGGATGCATGGAATTCAAAATTTTGCTATTTGGACAAATATCAAATACTGCTCAAAAGATTCAGCCATATACCAGACCTAATCTGAACTTTAATTTGTATAGTCTAATATGTAAACAATTTAAAAATTGTATTATTGTGATCAAACCTGTTTTTTATAGGTTTGGATAAGTTTTGGCTAAATCCAAATCCCGGAAAAGGTGCTAGGATTCATTCATGGGTAGAATCAAATTCTCAATATGGTGCATCCTTCTTTCTGAATAATTTGGTGCTCATAATTATTCTATAACCAGGTATTTAACTAAAAGTGGATGCATGTAAACTGGCCAAGATGTAGTGCTTCAAGTTCATTCAAAGGTAAGCAAGAAGTTGGACTGGTGTGCCAGGATACCAGATTTTTCCAGGTGGGCCTTTTGCCCTTTTTGAAGCACAGAGCATTAACTCTCTTCTACTCTTTCTACTTTTATTCCCAGTAGTGAGAAAAATAGAAGAGAGTTCATTAGGAGTCAGGGAAATAAGGCCACATTTATTGCAGAAGATAAGCAGGAGAATAAAGGGAGGCTGGTATTATATAGTGCTGACTGGTTACTCAGAAAGAATTTGCACAATTAACAAGAGCCAATAGATTCCTTACATACCCATATAGTCTGTAAAGAACACAGGGATAGAGAGCTTGTGGGCCCTTGATATCATGTCCCAATTTGACACAGTAAGTAAGTAAGTAACCTGCTATATATATATATATATTATAAGTGATGTTATAAATGATGCTAATGAAAGGTGGCTTTTAGTGATGGGCGAATTTGGCTTTTGGATGCCAGCGTAAAAAAACAGGCGCCGGTGTCAAAAATGGACTTCGATGCAAACATCTAATTTTCGCTGCCGTTTCGCGAATTTATTCGCCGGTTGCGAATCGTGCAAATTCGCTGCAAATTCACGCCGGCCGAATAAATTCGCCCATCACTAGTGGCTTTTCGCTTGGTTATGTGTCATTTAGTGTCAAGTGGAGAAAAGTCAGGGTTAGGCAACTAACTACAGTATAGTTGAAGGACTGCATAGTGTAAATTGTCTTTCCAGCCTACATGATGCTCAGGATGAATTATATGCTCTACATTTCAGTCCTCTCTGTAAGAAGTGTCGGGAGACTGGCGCGCATCCTTACCTGAAGACGCGACGGCTCCTGGGCTTCCTCTGTAGTGACGCATGCACATGTGCAATTTCACACAGCGCATCCAGCTTCATGCGCGCTGCATCAAGGTACTGACGGATACGATGATGTCACTTTGGCGCCAAATTCAAAAACAAAATGCGCTTTTGAACTCCAAACCTTGCCAAAGCTGGTTTTTCAGTATTCTGATCTGCCTTAGCCTATTACTATTGTTCCTGCCTGGTTTTTGACCCCTTGCCTGTTTGACTTTAAATTTTTCAACCACACCACTGACCTTTGCCTGAATCCTGCTACCAGTCATTGACCTTGCCTGAAATTTGATTATGCCTTTGCCTGATCCTTCTGATAGCATGTTTGAACTACCTTGGCCAAGATTTGGATTCCTGCCTTCCCTCGCAGCAGAAAGACTGGGGCCCCAAATGGGCATCGGTAAACACTGGGGGTTGGTAGTGCTCTCCTACTCTTACGGGCTTCTAATCACTACAGTTCTTAACACTCTCTTCATTGACAATTTCTGGGTCACAATGACTGCCAACTTAGATTTCTTGGAAACCTAACTGCTTTGGGTCACTGAAAAACTTGCCTGCTCTTGACCATTTCAATTAGATTTTGCACCGGGACTTTTGTGAAAAGAATTAAGCTTTTTTAATAAATTGTATACAAAAGTGGTCAACATGGGTATGCAAGGGAAGGGAACAAGTGTTGTCAGGATATAGGTGTACCCATTTTAATGAACATTTTTTTCAAAAACAAAATTAGTACCAAAGCATATTTTGTCATTCATCTTTTTATATGTTTTTTAATGGGAAGGTCCCATTTGGTGCAGGTAAAACGTAGTCCCTTTGTAAAATGTATAATAAAGCAATAGAATTCTTAATGAATCAGATGAAAATTGAGCATAGGACTGGCCAGATATGGGATGACTTTGACGTAGTTGGCCAGCTTAAATATATTGCAATATATGGACATACAATCCCTGTTTTGTTTAAAGGGTAAAGCATTTTTCAATATATTGATAATGGGTTGAGTGCAGAGGACCTCTTGTATTTGTCCCATTTGGTTCATCCCAGGTATAAGAAATTGGTATAAAATTCTTTCTAAAAATTTGTTTCAACAACAGATAATGCATAGGGATGGGCGAATTTGACCCGTTTAGTTTCGCCAAAAATTTGCCACAGTCGAAATGTGGTCGACACCCATTAAAGTCTATCGGCATCAAAATAATTTTGTCGGGCGGCGAAATTTTTTTGACGTGCGTCTTTTTATTTTGACGCAAGACTCCATACAAGTCTATGGGCATTATTTTTTCGGTGAAACAAGGCTAAAAAATTCGCCCATCCGTAATAATGAACCAAGAACTCAAATTTGTACCAATGTTATGATAACTAGCTAAAATTAATAATGCATATTTGCTCACAATGGCATTTTGTGATATTTCATTTCTTTTATTGCACCGGGGACTTTTGGTAAAAATAATTAAACCTTTTTAATAAATTGTATACAAAAGTGACAAACATGTGTATGCAAGGGAAGGGGACAAGTGTGGTCAGGATATAGGAATCTGTTTTGAATTATTTCTAAAAATTAATTTCAACAATAGATAATGTACCAAGAACTCACATTTCTACCTATGTTATGATAACCAGCTAAAATTAATAATGCATATTTGCTCACAATGGCTTTTTATAATATTTTATTTCTTTTATTGCACAATATATCATCCCAGGGTTTTTTTGGAATCTGGATCCAATCCATCAAAGCAGTGTGAAACACGCAGTACATTGTCAGTCCCTTGTTAAATGTGAATAATGTAAACCCTGCTGTCATAGAAAATTGTTTGAAGAGTCTTTCTTCCTAGCTCTTTCCCCCCCCCCCATTTGTGATTTAGCTTTACCTGGAAACTTCTTATTACCTTGTTATTTACCTATTTATTGTATACAATTTTTTTAGTTGCATGCTGTTAGGACAGCAGGCATTTTATTTCCATATATGACAGCCTTATGTTGTTTTTACTGTTGAAACAAAATATTACCTGTATGAAGTATCTGAAGCTGTTAGCAGGCAATCTGGCCAGGGCTTTACATGAAATGGCAAGAGACTAAGGACATGGAACAGAACCCCTTTTTAAATAATTTTTCATAAATTACTTTGTTACAAATCACTGAAGACGTGTGTTTTGAAATAAAATGATTAAAATGAATACACCAGACAGTGTCTTAAGATCTCCTGCAGTATTTTAAGAAGAAATATTTGTGGACCAATATTGGCCATACACATATTAAATGCATCACTGAAAGCAGATTTATAAAGAATAATTAAGGTTCAATCAGTTGATCAGTTCCAACTGATCAATAATATTTCCAGAATTTATTGTTCCAAATAGTCATACCAATTGGATTAGATTCAGAATGAGTCACAATGACTTGTTCTGAATCAGTCTTAGTCTGATTAATGACCTAGGAATTAGCATTTGGTTGATGTTTATTAATGTTGATATTTATCGAATGCACTGGAAAGTAAAAAAAATAAAAATGTTGACATAGGTCAAAAGGATTCTACATCTGAGGCCAGTTGTTTTGAATTATGTAACTCTAAAGGAAATCAGGGCCATAAAACAAATTATTTCCACAGGCCACTTGGACTTCTCTATTATAAATACTGAATCTCACGTAAACGTAAAAATGCAATCAAATTGTAACTCTAAGTAAATCATTGAGGTGATTTTACTAGACTTAATCTAATTAATAATGTGCCACTGCAAAGAGTGCTGGTATTTGCATGAGCCCATGAGAAAAATACAAATTTGCAGTGATCCCTGTTAGTGCTCCATGTAACCAGGGTATTCTAGCAAAAATCTTCTTATAGGTAAAGCCAATCCTAGAAGACAAGCCACTTCAGGTTAAGGCTCCAGTGGCCTAATTTATAATAGCTCATCAATGTTTACCAAGGGTTACTGCCAGGTAAAACTTTACTGAGAGTTTCATATTTAGCAATTCAATCTTTTCTGTGCAGGAAATAACTGTCTGAATCCTTTCTCCCCACATGCAATATACATCTCCCGAAGAGAATAAAGTGCAAATCTGACACACATATCGAATTGGAAGTTTGTATAAACTTTCCTGGCATGTGGAAACAATATCAATCCTCACATCAGTACACATAATTTCATGAATGTTTTTGAGGGGCTCTGCATGCCTGAGCTTCTTATATAGACATGGAGGGCTGGAGAGGAATCCAATTTATTTCTTGATGTGGAAGGCAGGGGGTGTATAATAATTACATTTGTATTTTTTTCCATTTCTAAAACTTTTTGCCCCTGGCAGAACCACAAATTTTGCAGCATGAAAATTTTGCTCATCCATATCTAGAAGTAATTCATTCCCAGAATTCAAGAGTTTTTTGTGTCTGTGATTCTTGCACACAGCAGCTTGTTGCATGTGCAACAGATATGGTACTATATGCAAAATACTTGCTCTGTCTTGTAAATCAAGTAAAAGTTTTATCTATAGGTGGGATACGACCACTCCGAAAAAATGAAAAAGTTCTGCAAATGCTGTTCAGAATGCACTTTTTCTGAGTGGTTGTATCCCACCTATAGATAAAACGTTTACTAGATTTACAAGACAGAGCAAGTATTTTGCATATAGAACCACATCTGTTGCACATGCAACAAGCTGCTGTGTGCAAGAACACAGACACAAAAAACTCTTGAATTCTGGGAATGAATGCAGCAATTGTGTCGAAAATGACATGGGGGATTGCACCATTTTTTATTTTGCTATTTTATTTCAGTTTTGTTTTCAATATCCTTATGATAAGGAGCAGTAAAACGGAAAAGAGAGCCAACCAACAAAATGGAGATCTTTGAAAGTTGGTAATAGTTGGCAATAGTTGGTAATGATATTTTTGAAATACATTGCAATGCTTTTGCATAAAAACAGGCTTATATGGGTGTGAAATAATATTTTCCATAGTTTCATATTTAAACTCATATTTATTAGGCACAATAAAATTGTAAAGCTTGAATTTAAAACTAAAAACTTTGAAAAGCTGCCGTAAATGTCAATGGGAGTTGTCTATGGCAATTTTAATGTTTTTTTTCAGTGAAATGTTTTCACATTTTTCAAACCATTAACAATCATAAATTGAGTAAAAATTCAAACTATTTGAATTTTTTCACTATATTTTTTAAATACATTTTTTATATTCAGATTTTTTTAATACATAACACAAAAAAATTGTAAAGCTTGAATTTAAAACTAAAAACTTTGAAAAGCTGCCGTAAAAGTCAATGGGAGTTGTCTATGGCAATTTTAATGTGTTTTTTCAGTTAAATGTTTTCACATTTTTCAAACCATTAACAATCATAAATTGAGTAAAAATTCAAGCTATTTGAATTTTTTCACTATATTTTTTAAATACATTTTTATATTCAGATTTTTTTAATACATAACACATAAGCAAGCATTACATGTTTTTATTTTAATTAGATTACATTATCACATAACATTATCTAAACTTGAATTCTGATAAACTTGATTAAGCCCATTAATGTCAGTGATAAAATGCTCAGTGTCATTAAGCATAATAAAGAAGTACGGCACACAGATCCTGTATTTGTCCTGTCAATTTTTTTTTTTTTAAATAAGAAACCACCTACTGTACTTCCTTTACATCCACTGCCAAAGAACAGATGCTTCGTTTGAATGCATCTCTTGAAGTTTCTTTGCAACTCAGCATAAAATATGTATTCTGAGTAGAGCTTTCTACATATTGATGCAGAGTACTCTAGTATTAGACAATACTTATCGCAGCCCCCGCACCCCAGGTAGTTCCGCCAATGGCAGTAGTAGCATCTGCATCAATCCACCCACTGTGCAGTCACAGTCCCCTGACATCACATCCCTCTCTTTCTCCACCCCAGCCAAGCTTTCCTCTGCCTTAACTCATTCCTTCTCACCCAAGCACAGCTACATCTGATTCTGCCAGTCTTTAAACATAAATCAGTGCCATCTGGCTGCTGGTCATTCAGGTCCCTTGTCATGCAGCCCCTGTGCTCATTGTTCCAAGACTTTTCCTTTCTGAATGCCCCAAAATTGAAATGTAAATATCAACCTGGTTCACACATAGTGGTCACATTTGTGTTTTCACCGTGCTTCTTCCTAGACAAGCTAAAAGACATCCAATAAAGCCTTTTCTACTGCTTGCTTGCAATGCAATGTCTTTTCTTTGTAAACATGTAAAATGCTCATGAAAAACTCTAAAATATTTATGAACCTATGTATTAAATATGTACCAGTCCCTGCTTATGGAAATACACATTAGCCTAGAAACTTGATGAATGTGCTGCCTGCCTCATGTGCAGTGTGAACATGCATATACAGTATATACAAATAAGTGATTTGATATGGGCTTGGCCTACAGTAAGTTCAGTAAAAATTCAGTCACTCTACAAAATGATGCTACATTATATAATTTTTACGGAGGGAATTTCTAAAGGCTTATGATGCAAATCATTGGCATGAATTATATAATTTTTGTCACAATATGTGTCAAGAGCCTTCTTAAAGCATTTTTATTTCTTGTGCTATACATATAGCACTGCCTTAAAAGCCTCTCATTTTTATTTTTAAGGCAGTGCTATGTCTGTGGCATGAGACATGTAAATACCTTCTGTTTTAAGAAGGCGTGTCTTGCATTTGAGAAGGACTCTTTGGCTCCTTTTGGTCCTGCAGACTGAATGTTACTTTTCAATTTTGAAAGCACATTAATCTTAGATGGCTTGAAACAAGTAAAATACACACACACAGAGACCAAAACAATACAAAATAATTGTACATGCTGAAAAAGAAAACTATTTATTCTTCATTATATTCACCAGTAAGGAACCATAGGTTATATCGCTCTCTTTCCTTTCGGAATACACAGTTTCATCTACACTAGTTCTATGGACTAGGACTGATTCTTTTGCTAATAAGTATGGCAAATAGCATGCACAGGATAAAAATGCAGTACCGAAATCGAGGATGACTGGAACACCTGAAATATACATACTTACTGTGATTATTGAAGAATAAGAGAGTTAGACCAGTGTCAGAAGTAAGCATCCAGAATCACTTCTCCTTAACCAGATGATTTTACTTCATCATGCAAACACAACAATAACTCTCTTTCAAAATGTAAGTATATATTATTTTTTTTTTAGTTTGAAATATTTTGTACAAATTGCTCATCACCCATTTGATATATGCCTATAAGGGTTAACTAAAGTTTGTCATTTCAAGTCTTGTTTACAAGTTTGTTTTGCATTTATTTAATAACAGGGGCCTGTTGCGCCTTTATAAAATAGATTCATTCGCCATTTGGGGCTTTAATTTCCTGTCTTGTTAAATAAATGATGTCATGTATTCATTGCTTTGTTGGAGCAGAAACTATTAAAACCCTCTAGTTGTTCAATTTATGGGAAACAGTAGGACATAGAAGAAAGTCTATACTAGGTCTTTATTATTGCTAGGTTTGTGTACAATTGATTATCAAAAACTTCCATTGATGTTACCCTGCATTCATCAGCAGAGAGCAAATTCAGTAGTGTGCAGGTGGTCTAGAGAAAACTGGTAAATTGTTTGTATACAAGTGATGTCCTGCTACCTCTTTTATGTTGTCCTTCAGCAATAGGCATTACATTTAAATGTAATTGTCTGCTGAGGCTTTGTGCTTTGCGCTCCTGCTACTACAAATTACATTGTTTACAAAGCGCACCTTGCAAGGTGGCAGCAGTTTATTCATATGGGATGCATTCAGTAACTTTGTGATCTTTTTCATAAATAGAGAGACAAGAATGCAACTATAAATGCAGAAAATGAAAAAGGAAATGAGGAATAATGCAATGCGTTAAAACAATAACAATAGTCTATACAAGACAGAAATATTATATAAAATATTTTGTCAAAAACGAGAAATTGTGATTTGGTTTTTAATGTGTCTGTTTGTCAGTTATGTTCTGGATGAATGCTATAAACCTCATAAAGTGCAACCTATTGTTAAACCATCAAGTCACTAACTTGTATACATCAGGATAGTGATGTTGGATTTTGCTCCCAGTGCTCTAAAAGCAGGTGCTTATTTTTTAATTCCTGGCTTGGAAGTAAGTTTTAAATGCATAAAGCAAGCTTTATAGCCAAACAAAGTTTAATTTAGGCTGCCAATCCAAAATTAGCCAATCATAACCTTTATTTGGAACCCACCAGGAACTTTTTTCATGCTTTTGTTTCTCCCCAATTATTTTAACATATAAATGTGGCTCATGGGTAAAAAAGATTGGGGACCCATGCCTTAGGGTATTTTCATGAATAAACTTTAATCCTTGCCTTAAACCACAAAACATCAAATACCTTTGAACATTAACTCTGTAAGATACCTGTGCAATAAAAAATGTACCAAACTAGGATAAAACCTATTGTATCTTGAATGGTAGCTTTACTACACAGCTCCAGCAGTGGTATCCATGCAAAGTACCACCAAAAAGGGGCCCACCACTGTTAAAGCAGAACTTTAAGTAGCATGGTAGATCAGAAACATAAAACTGTTATTAAATTAAGCAAGGGAAATATGCAAAGTACATCATGTGATTACTTTCAAATGTCCTTGTAGGACCCAAGTCATTCTGTCTGATTGCATCTGATTGCCAGTTGCATAAGTAGCCAGAGTTTAAGGGCTATCTTTAAAGTAACAGTAACACTAAAAAATGTAAGTGTTTTAATGGAATGAAAATATAATATACTGTTGCCCTGTACTGGGAAAATGGGTATGTTTGCTTTAGAAACACAACTATAGTTTATATAAACAAGCTGCTGTGCAGCTATGGGGGCAGCCATTCAGGAACAGGATACACAGTAGATAGCAGATAAGTACTAAAGACTCCCACTGTACACTACAGAGCTTATCTGTTATCTGTTGTTTATCCTGTGCCTTCTCTCCTTTTTGAGCTTTGAATGGCTGACCCCATGGCTACACAGCAGTTTGTTTATATAAACTATAGTAGGGTTTCTGATGAAAATACACCAGTTTTACCAGTGCAGCACAACAGTACATTATATTTTCAGTACTTTCAAGTAGAATAGCAGATCTGACAATTACACATACCTTGTGGTCTCCATACCAAAGATCATCTTCCAGCTAGGGGAATGGGCACTAAAGTAAAAAAAAACAAAAAAAAAAACCATTGCCAAAGCCATTGCATTATGATACCTCATCCCTAATTGACAGCAGGAATATCACCCTAACTCCTATGATAATAGTTCATTAAATGGAATGAAATTCTGGATTGAAATGAGGAGCAATCATCGGGGGTTTACTAACAAGTAAAAAAAAAAAATGAAAAAAATGTCTCTTGAGGTCACCTTTTCTGACTCCTGCCATCACTGGTAAAGATTGGTTCATCAAAAAAGTTTTTCTTTTCTTCTTAATGTTGTGGTAGCACAGTTTTACCAATGGATATTATTATTATTATTATTTTTTTTGGGGTTATCCAAAGACTTACCTTAACAAAATCTGGCTCTTCAATTCAATCTAAATGTCCTAATTGTGATGAGCACAATATTTATACTTCATCTTCGATAGAAACATTATAGGAAAACTATACCCCCAAAATGAATACTTAAGCAACAAATTTAGAAATTTAGTTAATATCAAATGAAGTGGCATATTAAAGAATCTTCTCAAACTGGTATATATATATATATATATATATATATATATATATATATATATATATATATATATATATATATATATATATATATATATATATATATACTAGTAAATACTGCCCTTTTACATCTCTTGTCTTGAACCACAATTTTGTGATTTTCTCTGTGCTGCCTCAGAGATCACCTAACTAGAAATACTACAACCAGAACTCTGTTTGTTAATTGGCTCATGTGACCTACTGTATCATGTATGGTTTGTTTGCTTTGTTTGTGTGCACCGTGAATCCTAGGATCCCAGGGGGTGGCCCTTATTTTTTCAATTGAGCCTCCCTTTTAATGTAACTTCTTTTTGTCGCACCAAAATATGATGGGAGGAGATATGTACAGGAAGCTTGGTAACCAATTATAAATTTTAATATAGCTATAGCAACTGGATCTTTTCTTTAATGAATTCTACTCTTCTGTGAATAGAAATTAATTATACGCTTCCATGTCTTACCATACCAAGACATGTGTGCTTGCATTAAAATGTACAGAGTTTCGGTTGTATTTTGTTACATACATTTTTGAAAGCAGCCAGCAAAGTCAGTTTAGAATATAAATCATTGTGTGATTCTCGTGTGATTTATCCAAACAAGGGAATACATCCAACCAGATATTAGCAATTCAAATTTTTCTATTGCTTCTACACTGCAGATTAGAAGCTGATTGCACACAAAAAAATGTTTGATTGGGTTACAAAGGAAAACCGGACTCTTGAAAGTAGAAGTTAAATGGCAATTCTGAAGAATAATTAAGAGTGATATGCTTACCAATCAGAGAAGAGGCTTAATTGAAATTCTATGCCAAAACGTTTTCCCTGCACTAACTTTAGCAATGTCCTTACTAAAATATATTCATCAAAAGCACAAAAGACACAAAATGGCAGGAAGTTAATTCCATGTTTATAAAATCGAAATACATTTACATTACACATTTATAAGTAAATGTGTAATATTAGGGATCATGTGATATTAAAAGATATTGGAAGTCACTCAGTGGTGCAATGACTGTGTAAATGAAAAAGACTCCAGTCAGATTGATTTTAATACAGATGTTCACAGTGATTACTACAAAAATATGGAGAATACACAAAAAAACATAAATCATGCTGTAAAAGATTTTTTAAGTGTGCCACTACGTTTTAATTGCACAAGTGAAAACCAAGACACAATTACATAAAAATAGCCAATTAAGGCCCAACCTCACCAATGTCCATTGATGCAATGTAAGTGCAGGTTAGAGGTGGAGATTCTAGTTAACTGTTCATTGTCCATGGAGTGTTACTGCTCAGAGCCATAAAAAGGAGCCTGACCCCAAAGTTCTTATTCTATGATTTCTGATGTCAGATGTAGTGATACATACTCACTAGCACTGTGATTCCCTTGGCAGATTTGCAAGAGGTGAGAAGAGGATCATCAAAAACAGCCCAGAAAGTTTGGAGGAAATCTTTGGCATCATGAGTTGAGGGAGAATTATTTTCCCAACAGAGAGATTCCAGTCCAGAACTCTAGCTTCCAGCCTGGAAATAACATATCCCATCTTGGCTCCCTTCGAAGCATATTGTATGGGTTGGAATTCAAATTGAATGAGACATAGATTAACAAAGCCTCTGCAGGAGTTAGGGTCCTCAATGTAGCGAGGAGGTGGTACAATATGGGTTAATTTATCAATGAGGAAGCAAAAGGAGGTGTAGCTATTGCAGCAGGAGGATTCACAGCGACAGGAGAAGCAGCATCCGGGAGTCGCCATGCCCCAAAGAGTCACACAGAGCTTCCTCAGTAAAGTCCATGGCTGTATATGGTTGGAGTTGGGATGCTATGCAGATTCAACAAATAAAAGTCCAGTTTGTGGTACCAAAGGGGTTAAACAGTTCAGATTCGATTTTCATGCAAAGGGTCAAGGGCAGACAGCAATCGGTCAAGATCCAGGAATCAGTCAAAGCAGAAATTTAGAACACCCAGGAACACTTCAGTAGTAGAATCTATATTAGGGCATTGCCATAAGTGCATGGACAAGGGCACCTCCATCTTGTAAAGTACAATGGAGCTTTTTGCCAGAAACAGTTTTGGAGCTGAATGTGTGGTTTCAAATGCAGAAATATTTTTTTACAAATCTTGCCAGAATATTGCTGTGCTGTCTCATTTGTAAGAAAAAAAAACACGTGATTTGTGCCATAAAAAAGAATATATTATTCCCCACCCGTTGCCTTCTAAATCAACTATTGAATCAAAGCCCTCTCCTGGCTATCCAAGGCACTGTGTGACATTGTGTTTGGAATTGGCAACATGGGAACCTTTTTTTTTCTTTAAAGAACAGTTGTAGCATAGCAGAGACAAGATAGGGCAATGCATATGATATTGTAGTGCTAAAAATATTTTAGTTAATCATTTCACCTTCCCTTGACTCCAATGGATTTTGGAAATGTCACAAATTTGCTCAACATTCAGTCAGTGAGGATTCATTTGCAATATATTTCCCAGTCTCATTATAACTACTATGAAGAAAGCAATGCATACACTCATTAAGTCTAGAGTATGGCAGACTTAATGTCAAACACAATAACTTGTGTTACATTGTTCATGGTGACTCCTATTGCTGTACTGGTAGATTAAAGACACCAAACAGGTTCATACCTAGGACCAGCTAATTCATATAAACTTAGAGAAAATTAATAGATTCTAATATACTATTTAAAATAATATCAAACTATTAAGTTCCCAGGTTCAAACGATTGACTTATTTAGATTAAACCTTATGAAATCATGGTATTAATATTACTGGATTGGTAAACCGTTGTGGATCAAATTCCAAAATATTAAAATAATTTCCAGTTGACATACTAATTATAAATCTGTATATTGACATCTGTAGAGAAGTGATGTGACGTTGTGTTAAGGGGTGTTAAAGAGTTTTATGGCTTCAGATCACATCAAACTAATGTGTATTAAGTGGGATCATAAGACATACTGCCAACATAGATGTTTGTATCCCTTGAATCAATGCACTGTTTCAGTACTAAAGCATACTTAATTATGTTTTCCAGACATGAACTACATAGAATTGAAAAGTATGTTATTCTATTTCATTTAGAGTAAAACAAACATTCCTTTTTGCCCAACTATTAACCTTGCTTTTATCAACAGTGAACCTTTTGACAATGCAATCTGCTGCCAAGTACTCCAATATAATAATGTGATTTAAAAGATATTCCATTATTTAATACATTGATAACATTGAGAGTCTGCCATAATAATGTTTGGTCCTTGTTAGTTCTCAAAAATCAATATACTAAAAAAGTTGATTTTTCTTAAAAAAGTTTTGCCATCCTAGCCAGTGAGTTGTTCGACTTATAAGAAAAAAAAGCTGGGGAGGAATAATATATAGTAAAATCAAAATTTACCAGAATTAGTCAGTGTTAAGCTGGGTTAGAAGGTAGCAGCTTCATAAAACAGTGACTACTGAGAGATGTTTGTTGATATTATTATACCACAGTTAGCGATGGGTGAATTTGCACCGTTTCGCTGAAAAATTTGCGAAATTCACAAAATGGCAAAAAATTTGAGAAACGACACCGACGTCTCGTTTTTGACGCCGGCGCCCGAAAATTTTTCGCTGGCGTTTCACGAATTTATTGGCTGGTGGCGAATCGCGTAAATTCTAACCCATCACTAACCACAGTATCTAAAGAAAGGACACTCATGTAAGGACTGAAGAGTTTTACTGACTGCTCCATTCTGCAAAATCCACAGAGAATATTACTGATTTATCTTTATTTATGATGAGGTCTTACTATACCGTATACTAAACCGTTGTTCTATTTGGCCAAATTTAAACTAGCTTTTATTTCCATGTTTATCAATGATAATATCTATTGAGACATAAAACATTACATTCTGGGTAGAGATTTAAATATGTAAAATTTCTGTGTAGTTTGCCATGATGCAATGCAGTCTTGAAATGAAGGACATCATTAAGCCTACACTATATTTTCTGTTGTTACCTAAAATCATTAAATATCAACTGGATGGGAATATACCTCACCCCAGTCTACATTAGCAAAGAGGTTCTATTCATAATACATGTGTATATGTCATATTAAGCTAATCAGATTCACAAATGCAGAACGTGTTGTGGCCAAATGTAATGAATAAAACAAGATGAATATAGCTTTACTCATGAATAGCTCACAGGAAAACCCTTGTCTGAAAAGCACAGGTAGCAAAATGCACTTCAATGTGTTTTAAGTTTAAAAAAACTAATTTCAAATAACGTCAGCATCTTTTCATGGTAGAATATAAGGATCAGCATCTTTAAATTATTTAAGAGGTCCTCTGAGAGTCAGTTGTGCTTATAACGTCAGATTTACTCAAAGCCATGGAAAGAGCAAAGGCAAAGTGTTGAATAAGGACTTCCTGTGTAATTTTCACAGTCATATTTTTACAGTGCATAATTGCAACAGCCTGTGAAATTCACATATTCTTGTTTAGAGGGGAAAAAAAAATAAAAGTTGCTTACACATTCAGCTTAGTTTTCGTGAACTTCCACTTTTGTGATGTTAAAAACGTAAAATATCTGAACAAAATTTATAAGCACTAGAGTACTGTAGTTTGTTTTTTTCCTTAGAGAATCAAATCAAAACAGATATTAAAACTATAATTTCCAGCCAGTTAATTAGAGGAACTAGCGTTCTTCTCCTTCTAGGAAAATCAACAATAAAAGTTTTCTTTCTTATTACAATCATGTATTTCACTTATTATATCATGTAGGTAGTTTAGAGAGAAGACCATTTTTTTTATTTCTACCAACACTAACATTATTCAAGAAATAATTGAAATTATCCATTTAATTATTCAAATTAAAGTGCTGTAGACGTGTATCATTGGTCAAATCCTAAGCAATGGATTTGTGAACAACTGCGCCATTTTAATTAATCTTTTTCCAATAAGCAGTTCTCATCTTCACTGGATAAAATTAATACCAAATAGTGATGAGAAAACTTCTGCTTTTCACTTCATCGAAAATGTTTTGAATCCACAATGTTTTGCTGAAATGGATTGGAGTTAATTGAAGCCAAAATGGCACTTGGAAAAGGCTCCCTCGTTGCCAACTTCTTCCAAACCCACCACCCAGACAGCTCCATATATAGATGGGGGAGGGATCCCATTCCATTAGTTGGGAAAGACAAGGGTCAATATTAATGACATCTGCATTTTTTTTCTTATGCAACAAACTGCATTTATTTTTTAAAATCAGAATGAGAGAGATTTAGTAGTAAAAATGATTAAACAAGTAAAAGTTTCCCTTAAGTAGTTAAGTAGTCCATCTACTGTATTTGTTTGTAGAGCCCCCATTTTAAATTTTTCAGGGGACCAGAAAATAATTATGTAAAATCCAGGAATATGTAAAATCAGGGAAATGTATTATGCATAATATATAGGTGGGACCACAAAACAACAATGTAAAATGAGGGGAAACTTAAAATCAGGGGATGTAAAATGTATTTTATTTTTCAGCTCTGTTGTAGAGCGGCTTTCCAATGAGCTTCTATTACACTTCACGTTCTCATGAGTATGCTCCAGGCAAGTGTCTCTGTCCCCTAACCTGTTCTTTATTAATTTTTAACTTTCTATAGAGAGTGAAGAATGGAATCGTTTTCAGCCCTTTGGGATCTCATCAGTAATAGATGAAACACACCAGGTTTTACCTGATCCATGTTGATGATATCCATGCTTTTACCTGTAATTGTAATAAAGATGCCAATATGTTATGATCCCTTGTTCCTGCTTGACTCGTCCATGGTTGGGAATGCCAATAAGACTTTAACCTGCATATCTACTTGGCTCTAGGTAGCGATAGTTAGCGATGAGTGAATATTTTCACCAGGCATATATTTGTGGAAAAAATTAGCTTCAACAAAAAAGTCGCCAAGAAAAAAATGTTGCAGAGACAAAAAAAGTTTATTGACTTTAATGCATTTGGAGTGAGAAAAAAGTTGCCTGTAGCTCATAAAAAATGTCGTCATCTATTGATATCAATGTGTTTCATGAATGTGTCACTGTTTGGAGAATTTTTTAGCAGCTTTGGAAATTTTTAACTGAGCGAAACAGGACAGATTCGCTCATCACTAATGATAGTCGATGAAACAATCTTTTGGTTGGTTTTCACACAATACCAGTGTGACATGATGCTTTGATGAATGATATATTTAAATGATGTGTTACTACCTTGACCTCACACTGTCATTTTGAAGCACAGAGATCAGCTGCGGTAGATGAGCACAAAGCGTGGGAGGGTTGATCATGCCCCCTATTGAGTTCCAGAATCACAAACAAGCATTGATGAACTCATGTCATCATAAATCGTTCTAAAACACTTTTGCTGTCTAGCACATGTACTGTAGGCACCAATCTGTGTTTCATAAGACATTTTGCAAATTATCTTGCAGTATTCACCAACAGGCCACGTGAATAATGATAAAATAGTTCAAAAGCTCAAAAAAGCTAAATTATGCTTGACATAGCACATTAGACTTCTGTCACTCTTCTTGCTCATTAGTTGCCCCAATCTCAACAATACACTTTCAATATGAACCCATTAATTTTACAAATAGCAATTTTGGAGACACAATCATCAGGTTGCCCAAATTTAAGTAATGTGTCTCTATAGTACCCTCTAATACGGCTTAAATTAATGTCCAATGAATATATATTCTATATAATAATGTACACATTCCAGTTGTTTCTGAATAGTTATAGTAAGTTATTCATCCATCATATGCATAAATAAGTGAGCAAAAGTCTGTACAGCATTATCATTTTTTGACACATCAAAGGGACAGTATTTTCCATCAAAAATGCCTCGCCTTTCTTTGGTTATGGTTAATTGTTTTATGTGAAGGTATTAAGAGGCCCGTTTTTGAGGTTGAGAAAAAAAAGCCGGCACGTGTTTTTCAGCAGGAAAAAAGGTTGCGCACTAGTGAGAATCACATTTTTTCATTCATCTTTAATGAGGCTGGAAATCTCAAATATTTTAATAAACTGCTTGAGAATTGCTTGAGAAAACTCCCCCAAAATAACCCACCAGCTTTTACTTGCTGAGTTTTTTTATGGTAACTTTTCTCAGGTCAAAAACGGGCGCCGGCGTCAAAAAATGAGACGCCGGCGCAAATTTGCCCATCACTATTTATTATATCTTAATTAACTATTTGAGGTTCTGAAGAATATTCTCAAGAATGTTATTGTTTTTAACTGTGCTTTTTCTCCAATCAGGGAAAACCCCACAACCTCAAATTTTATTAAATCAGCCCCCGTGTGCCACAAAATGGGTAAAATAAGCTTTGTGGCTTTGATTTCTGATTTCTCATGGAAAACTATTATTTACTCTAAAGGACTCAATAGCATTCAGAAAATAGATGAATTGACTGCATAACCGCAGCCAGTCCTCAGACACAAATTACACATTGAGTAAGGAGAGGTTTTTTTATTCATATATAGATTTTTTTTCAGGCAATTATTCATGAATGGAGCTATCATGTTAATTATCATGTAAGAGATGTGTTTTGTCAGTGACAAGGTATAGCTTGTAAGGAAAATGTAATAAAAGTTGCAAAGAGAAAAACAAATTTCACAAATGAGAATAAAAATGTGCATGTCATAATGTAATATTCTTGCTTAGACAGTTATTGCATTGTAAATTTTAATTGTGCACTTTTAAGAAGTGCTTGAAGGTGTAGTAATTAGCGATGGGCGACCTTTGACACCGGCGACATTTGCCGCGCATTAAAGTCAATGGGCATCCGTTTAATTGTTGAATTTTCACCGGCAAATTTTCATAGCAATTTTGCTATTTTATTCGCTGGTGGCAAAATGCAGAAATTTGCAGCAAATTCACGCCTGATGAATAAATTCGGCCATCACGAGTAGTAGCCTTTTGGAGCAAACACAACTTTTTCAGGAAGAAGTTTTAATACATTCATTGCGCATTAGTGCAAACTATAAAAATCATAATCTTTTTTCCACTGTTGGAAGTTGTTGCTATATAGTTCTTAAGTTTACTAAATTTGCACATAGGAAACTTTGTTCGCAAAATTTTTTTTTAGATATTCTGTTAATGACTTTTATTTCATTCCCCTAGTAATCTTTAACGTACATGCGAGGTCTTCATTTAAATGTAACATACGTGGCAACTCATTCTGATAATACATCGCTCAACTCAATAGAGGGCAGCTATTGTAGAAAGATCATCCAGGTAGTTCTTGTTGGTGCCGTTGCACCCTTTAATGAGGTATGTTTCCATGAAATTATGACATTTTTATGAAATAGCTTGTATCAATTACAGTTGTCGAAAAGATTTAGGGGCATATTTATTTTGCTGTGTAAGAAACAGCAGGATAATACACCACACATCACCATACTTTGCCGTGTAAAAAAAACAGCATAAAAAACGGCATACATTTTTTCATGTGTTTTTTTTCTTAAAGTGGCTTCCACTGGAAGCAATGTGAAATACCGGTTGCAAATCTGGCATTCACATGGTGTAAAATTACCCAAGCCCAGTCCATTTATTTTACACAACATAATATAAATGCCCCCTACTTTACTCCAGCAACATTTTTTCAATTTTTCATGATTTGTCATTGTGCAATGAAGCAGTGGTAAACTTCCTGGGCTTGACCAGAAACCTAAAATGACTTTACAGTTGCTCTTGGAATTGAATTTTTTGGGCATAAGAAAGTGGAACTGTTTCAGGTTTCCTATAAAACTGAAAGGGGTGGTTCACCTTTAAGCTAACGTTTAGTATGCTATAGAACGGCTAATTCTTAGCAACTTTTCAATTGATTTTCATTTAGTTTTTTAATTATTTGCCTTTTTCTTCTGAATCTTTGCAGCTTTGAAATGGGCGTCACTGTGTATTTCTAAAAACCAAATGCTCTGTAAGGCTACAAATGTATTGTTATTGTTATTGATTTTTATTACTCATCTTTCTATTCAGGCCCTCTCCTATTCATATTCCAGTCTCCTATTCAAATCAATTCAAATCAATTTGGACCTTAGCTACAATATTTCTTAACATGCAAATTGAAGAGCTGCTGAATAAAAAGCTAAATAACTCCTTAAATAATAAAAAATTAAAACCAATTGCAAATTGTCTCAGAATATCACTCTCTACATCATACCAAAGGTGAACAGCCCCTTTAAAGAGTATCTTTGTACCCACATATTTCAATTAATCAATTCAACTTTGTACAGACTACAAAAAATGATAAAACAATGTATTCACTGTATTAACTGGGGCAAATGACTGATTAGAATTAGACTGATATAACAAGAAATAAATACTTGAAAATAAAGATCATTAACTTGAATGTACTTTCTTAGAGTCTGGCTGCTCTCAAGTCTAACCTGGTTATTCTTATTCATCATTGCAAAAATACATATTAATCAATACTTGTTTTTCTTTTGAAAAAGAAAAGTTTTTTAAGCAGATAAAAAGTAAAAAGCAAAATAAATCCTTGGAATGAGAAGAAAACAGAACCAAAATTAAGATGTAGTCAGTCCAACTGTTAAAAATGTGAAGCTGACTATTGAGGTGATTTCATTAATAACTCCTGGTAATGGACAGGATATTCTATTGTAATCTGAGGATTTATGTAATAATAAAGCATCAATGAAAGATATACAAATATTGTCATTTTTTTTCTTTTGAACAATGTATATATACATGATGATGTATACTGTAGATTAGATTCACTGGCCTGAATTCAATATCTCAGAATATTGGGATATCACCACATAGATATGTGAAGTGAAGATGTCAGTTCCATGTAGTGCTAATACCATGTTCCATAGAGTGTTCTTAAACTAATTGGCGAATAGTAAATATATAATATCCATGAGTATCATGCAAATTATATCCTGAAATGGTACTTAGTGATGTCATCGGTTATAATTGGTGCTTAGTGATGTAGTCTCTAAGTCACTTAGGGGCAAATTCACTAAGGCGCGAAGCGCCGAACGCTAGCGTTAATTCGCTAGCGTTTGGCATTTTCGCTACTGCACAAATTCACTAACGAACGCTGGCGTAGTTTCGCTAGTGTTACTTCGCAACCTTACGCCAGGTGAATCTTCGCTAGCGACGAAACTACGCAAATTCACTAACTTGCGCAGTGTAGTGAACGCTACCTTTTACGCTAGACTTCCTTCGCCACCTCAGACCTGGCGAAGCGCAATAGAGTAGATAGGGATTGTTTAAAAAAAGTGCGCAACTTCGGATTTTAGTGAATTTGCGAAGCGCTGGCGAAACTACGCCTGGCGAAGTGCGGCGAAGTTGCGCCTGGCGCAACTTCGCATCTTAGTGAATTTGTCCCTTAGTCTCATGGCTCATTAAATAAATAATGTTCCTCCTATTGTAAAATATGAGGATATTGAAGCCATTTCAGAATACCATGACCATTATAAAAGCACTTTGCTGTTGCTCTTGTGCTTTTATATGGTCATGGTCATGGAGCTCCTCAGAAACTTCCACTATCCTTATATTTTACTACAAGGGGAACATTATTCACTATAACTTGAAAAACACTTTAATAAGAGGCCTGTTTATTAAACCTCAAATTTTTCTGGTCAAGTTTTTAAAGAGGAAGAAGTTGTAGATTTAGAGAGAATGGGCTACTTCGACCTTCGACTACGACCTTCGACTTCGATTCGAACGATTCGAACGAAAAATCGTTCGACTATTCGACCATTCGATAGTCGAAGTACTTTCCCTTTAAAAAAAACTTCGACCCCCTACTTCGGCAGATAAAACCTACCGAAGTCAATGTTAGCCTATGGGGAAGGTCCCCATAGGCTTGCTAAACTTTTTTTGATCGAAGGATTTTCCTTTGATCGTTGGATTAAAATCCTTCGAATCGTTCAATTCGAAGGATTTAATCGTTCGATCGAAGGAATAATCCTTCGCTCGATCGAACGAACGTTTAGCGCTAAATCCTTCGACTTCGATATTCGAAGTCGAAGGATTTCAATTCGAGGGTCGAATTTCGAAGTATTTTTTACTTCGAAATTCGACCCTTAGTGAATCTGCCCCTTGGTGATATTTTACCATGTTCCTATACTATCTACATGAGTAAAATAATACAATACTGTATTTATTTGGCTCAGAAGCAAAATGGGTTATCTTGTTTAATAAGTATGTTTTGTCATTTTTCAAAAAAAAAACCTTTCTCATCCACAAAGTAGAATGTAAATATGTGATTTTTATAGCAAAAAAATAAAGGTTTGGGGAAACAACTTTTGAAACTTTCTTAAGCAGATTCAGTAACAAATTACCCAGACTCTGCAGTATGCAAATTAATTTCCTTTGATGTATGATAGCAAGGTTTACTATTTCTAATTTCCCTATACGGTCTTGCTTGAAAACTGAAATTATTTTATATGATGAAGTTGAAAAAAATATCCCCATGACAAAAACAAAAATAAACAAAAATAAATATATAAAATGAGGCTGATGAAAGACTGATAGTTTGCCACGAACATGTATCTGATATGTAATGTTTTTCTTTTATAAAATTAGTAATGTTGCTTATGCTGGTTCTACTCAGAGATGCTGAGAAAATGACAGGTCATTAAAAACTAATTCCTGCATGTTTTATTGTGGCATTATGTTTCGAGAGATAAAAGCACTAACATTTCTAATTCAGAGCTGCATATTGTGTTGGTAAGTAACAATTAGTTGCCATGGAAGGCTAAGGAGATGTTATGTATCCACTGATTGCTACTGGTAAACCTGCTGTCAAAAATGTTTTTGTAAACATGGAAAAGTAGAAGTTCATCAAAGGTCTAGTTTGACAGGAAAGCATGTTTTGTTTTTGTTTTACTTTTTTTTTCTACATACACTTGCCACTGTACCTACAGTACATACTCTATTGTTTGTCTAATGGAAATACTAAGTGGATATATTTTTCCTTGGCTTTATTTCCATAAGGTTTCATCTCAGGCCGGCCAACAGATACTTATCCTCTTCAATAGTTCTTTACAGCATAACAGAAAGTCAAAAAAGGGTACTCCAAGGGACATGACTTCATATAATTGGGGTTGTGTATTTTAAGATGAACACAAACAGACATCTGTCATCCTGGATGTTAGCACTTATCTGTATGTACTGAAGTTTACATAAATGTATTCATCTTCATCAGTCCCTGACTAGACTGCGCCCCTTGTGGACTACCAGCAAAACACTTGACTTCACCCCTGTACTCAAAAGACTTCTTTTGGGACAGCCCTCAGCCTCCTGGCTTCTTTCTTTCTAGAGTCACAACCTCATCCAGCTTAATAACTCCCTTGCTGGAGCATATCTCAATATCTCAGTCCTTGGGAGACATTAAAGGCTCTAGCGACCTTTCTCCTATATATAATATATATATATATATATATGTGCATATAATAAATCTCATCTGCAACTACAATGAAACTTTGTCCTGATCCCCATGCAAAGATGAACAATGGGTTCTGTTACAGATCATAATAAACACCAAAACAATGCTTTCAATGCCCTTGAACAAGTCGTTCATAAGAAGATTTAATAAAAGAGGTAACTGAGCCTCAGCTAGAGTCTACCAATCAGCTAATGAATTACACTGCTTATATTATGTTCACTGAAAAATATCTAGGCTGAAAAAAATTCTGTACAGGTTAATAAATCTTCAAACTTCTCTGAGCATGCCAAAACACTGCATAGACCCTCAGTATATATTAGTCTATCGTTTTAACACTCTTGCCATGGTGTCCACAGAAAATCTTCCGGGGGGGGCAAGTAAGATAATTTCACATAGGGTAGCATCTAGGGATGCACTGAATCCAGGATTCAGTTCCGAAACAAATCTGAATCCTAATTTGCATATGTAAATTATGGGTAGGTAAGGAAATCGTGTGACTTTTCATCACAAAAGAAGATTTGTTTTCCACTTTTTCCTTTGCTGCCCCTAATTTGCCAATACAAATTCGGATTCGGATTTGGTTCGGTATTTGACCGAATCTTTCACCAAGGATGCAGGGTTTCGGCTGAATCCCAAAAAGTGGATTCGGTGCATCCCTAGTAGCATCCCACTGAAGATGAACCTATTTATGACAATGCAGGAGATAACATAATTAAAGGAGAAGGAAAGCTACAGAGGCATTTTAGATTAGCTGCAATAGTGCAAGCTAGAATGCTATATTTATTCTGTAGAATGTTTACCATACCTAAGTAAAAAGAAGATCGCTGTTTGTTTAGGATAGCAGCTGCCATATTAGCTTGGTGTGACATCACTTCCTGCCTGAGTCTCTCCCTGCTCACTCATAGCTCTGGGCTCAGATTACAGCAGAGAAGGGATGGGGGGAAAGGAGCAAACTGAGCATGCTCATGCCCGGGGCAAGGAGGTTTATGCTGAAAACAGGAAGTCTGATACAGAAGCCCATGTGTCCACAATAGAAGGAAAGAAATGCAGTGTTTATTTGTAGGTTCTACTTTAAGAGAATGGTTTATCAAGGTTGAATTAGAATTTTTACAGTGATTCAAGTTTTTTTGGTGCTAAAACATTTTAACTTTTTCTTTTAAAATTTTAATTTTCAAAACTCAAATTTTAGAGATTTACAGTTTTTAGAACAAAAAACTTGAATGCTAAATGTTTGTTTGTAAAAGCTGCTGAGTTCATCTAAAAGTAAGGGAGTTGTCCTAGGCAAAATGTAACCAATTTCTTTACAATTCAAGTTTTTTCTAATTTTTTATATTTTTAATGAGTTTTCCCCAAGTTTTTTGTCCACGTTCTATAAAGTTTTTTTGATTATTTAAATGTTTTCATAAAAGATATGAAAGATTTTTAGAGAAACTTTCACATGTATATTAATGCTTAAAAAACACATGCTATAAACAAGATTTCAAAACCAACCATAATAATGTAATATAATAATTCTATTGAAGCAGAAATTAAAAGAAGAATGTTTGATATGTTAAACACTGTGTGCATAATGGGTTTCAGTGGGATAAGAAAATAATTTTATCACACACACACAGCAAATTAGAAGACAATATAAATTGCCAAACTTTACATTTCCCCTCAATAATAAAGAAAGTGCCTTATTAAAAAACAATTTTTAGTAGCAGAAAAAGTGTATAAAGCCTTAGAAAAGTGCTTCATAATAATTACACAATGGAATAAAAGAAATCAAAAAGTAATGACTAAGTGTATTCTTCAGTTCTTTTAGGACCTCTCTAAACATTGATTTTAAAAGTTAAATTAACAAAAAAAATTTACAAAGAAAAGAAATGAAGCGCAGGCCGGTACCCATGCACATGTTGTTGGTTGGTTGGGGGTTGCCTAGTAACTATTGCAACAAAGATATAAATCACAGTAGTCATAATGAAATTTAATGGAAAAAAAGATGGAAAAAAACCCCCAAATTATATCAATAGTGTAACAGTATTAAAATAACATTGAAAATAAAACAAATGTAACTAGCAAAGGCAAATACATAGAAGGTAAATTAAAAATTATAGCTGTACTTATTTTTTTGCTGAAATATTACAATATGAACATATTACAATATGTAGTTGCACCATCCACAGACAAGGAAACAGGTCAGAAGTGGCATAATAGTAAATTCAAAACCATTGAAAAAGTATTAATAATTGCACTACCCCACAAATACTACCTTTTTTGGGGAACTGTAAAATTACTTTTATTAACTTTATTATTTCTAATCTTTACACTCACATATATAACCAATATATACATGAATATTAATATATACATGAATATCATAAATAACAATATAACATGAATACACCCATTGACTTTAAAGCCGGTGTCAAAATTGACACAAATGTCAAAATTCACGTGAATTGACATGGGCATCAAAATTTGTGTTTCCTGGATTTTTCGACATTGTGTGAATTTCGCTGAAATTTCGCTGAAAATTCGCATATTTTTCAGCGGAGCGAAACAGGAGAAATTCGCCCCCATCACTAGTTGTGATTCATGAAGTCATCCAAGCCACTTTTAAAAGCATTAAAAGTATCAGCCATCACAACATCAACAGGCAGGGCATTCCACAACCTCACTGTCCCACCATGAAGACCCACCTATGCTGCTTCAAATGAAAGTTCAGTTCCTCAGCTTTGATAAATAAGTTCCATGTTGTGCAACTATGTTGTGAACATCCCTTTTAAAATGAATAAATAGTTGGATATTTCAAAAGATGATGTCAGTTTTGCCACTGTTGAAGACCTCTACAAATGTGTTAAAGTAAAGTTAGGGATTACAACCTCAGAATAGCAATGCCTATTATGCCTACTGAGGAGCAAAAGTAGAAGCTCTAAGCATCACAGAGTGTCTAAAAGCCAATGGGGGTTTAAAAGATTTTGCCAGTTCCCAGTAACCAAATGGCTCCTAATAGACAGCAAGTAATACAGTAAGTATGCAAAATAAAAATTTGTATACTGATATTATCTGTTCTTATTCAGGTTCACCTCATTCACACGCTAAAGACTATTTACCTAAATTATTTTCAATATTGGGGAAAATGCTGTTTCAGGGAAATGATTGATCAAAGAGTAAGATATGTTGTAAAATATTACATATTGCTTCAGATAAAAGCAGAATTCCCTACTTGCAGGACTTCAAACAAAACACAAATAATTTTTTAGAATGTTTGGTTTTAAAGTTTTTGCTATGTTAGCAGCATTAAAATATCACAAATGAATGTTTTGCTACCCTAACAATGTAAGCCTAGGGCTGAATATTAGCACAGCATAGCATATGAACTGCTTATTGAACAATGGGTTGTAACTGAGCTGTTTATTTAAAGAAAGCATCAAAACATCAGCAACTTTGGTATACTTTTTCTTTTTTATTCTTTTGTTTGAAGATAAGGGGTAATTATTGAAATACAATTGTTCATATATAAAATACACTTTCACTCCACCATAAACTGTTGAATCCATTTATCATCATCTAATCATAATTACTCTATTGTTGTACTCTACATTATTGTAAATGTAATGTTTATCATAGAGGATGTGATGTACTGTCTAGGATAAGAGTTGCCATCAAAGATGTGATGTGTGATGTCATCAAAAGTCATGTGGGTATCAAAAATTAAGTAAAACAGAGTGTTGGTGTCACAAAGGTTAACACTGACTGTCATGTCTCCAGCATAAACTGTCATCATGCTGATATATTTCATTGCTCACTTGTGGTGAATTCCCTCTGCTGGCCATTTCAGGTATCTATCCAACACTTCCATAAGGCCAGTTATAGCACTACATTTGAACTAATCTGGCTATCATACTCCTAACATGTGACCCAACACAGTGCCTTGTGGGAGAGTTAAGACTCCATTTTGCAGTCCATGCTGTGGAAGAAGCACACAGTTTTCATTCTCCCTTCAGGATAGCATCGCTGGTAAGCAAAAGGACTTAAAGCTGCATTAATCCACCTTTAAAGCTGCCAGCACCCCCAGAGACGTGGTTGCATATACATTTTGTGCCAGATAATGTGCTTTGTGTTGCAGTTGTGTACCGTACTTATACATGTTTATGTTGTACTGCTCATTTCACACATACTTATTGCATGTTCTGCTATTTGTTACAGTTGCACTTTTTCCCCTTGCCTATCCAGTAAAATCTACAGACTCTTGTAAAATTGGCAGACTCCACACTTAGGGAGTTATTTACTAAACTCCGAATGCAAAAATCATGAAAAATTTGTGATTTTTTTTTTTTATAAAATCTGACTTTTTTGGAATTTATTAAACTCAGAGGATAGAAAAGTCAGCATCTGAAAATCCGGCATCTCATACCTATCGAGGTTGCATATAAGACAATGGGAGAAAGCCCAATGATTTTTTGATGTGCGGTATTGCTGGGTTTCGAGCAATACCCTGAAGTTTTTGGAGTTTTTGGGTGAAAATTACGAAAAAAAACGAAAAATCGTGGAAATTTCCAGGAAAATGTAATAATAAATAAGCGTAAAAAACCTGAGCGGTTTGTAGCAGAAAATATTGAGATCAATTTGGACTTTGATAAATAACCCCCTTAGTCTCATTATTGGATTGTGGGGCAGTTTAGCTGCATGTCGAACTACACACTGCCCCAGCGTTATATGTAGGGAGGACAGAACACTGAAGAATGCATAAAGATAAATTAAAGTGAGAGAGAGTT
This sequence comes from Xenopus laevis, assembly GCF_017654675.1. Taxonomy (NCBI): domain Eukaryota; kingdom Metazoa; phylum Chordata; class Amphibia; order Anura; family Pipidae; genus Xenopus; species Xenopus laevis. The sequence goes on along the minus strand of NC_054372.1, from coordinate 121,110,680 downwards.
GACTAAACTGTAAAACTGTGGCAGACTAGTTCAATGTTGATTAGTGCAAAGTTATGCACTATGGCAGAAATATTAAAAATTGCTAAACAGTGGCATAATTATAGAGGACCCCTCTGAAGATTTTTTTCAGGGGGCTTGGTGCAGAATCGTTACGAAGCTGATGTTAAACTCTAGACAATGTCAGTGGCTACTTAAGTAAATAAAATACTGCCTTACATAACCTTACTCAAGGGATGAAAACCAAATTTTGCATCTTTATACGTCCCGGGTAAGGCCTTGAGTATACATTGCAGTTTTGGGCTCCAGTCATTAAGAAGCGTATTTACAAGCTTGAAAGTGTGCAACAAAACCTGTAAATACAATGGAACGTCAAAAACACTGTACTCACAGGTATTTTGCAAGAAAAAAAAAACCCAAAAGGTGTTCTTATTGAATAATAAAACAATATATTTTTCTAAGCAATACAATTTTTACATAAGTTACCAGCACACCCAAACAAATTTACCTGCATTTATAGAAATTGTAATGAATTACTTCTTATAAATGGGGTGTATCCATTTTTTCATAAATAAAGTCCCTTTCTGGCTAAAACACATGGGGGTGATGTCTGTGCAACGTTTAGAGATAATGCCAACTTGTTACTGTGATCAGCACTACGAATGATGAAATTCACTATTTAAAAGCAAACTCAGTCAGGGTCTTTATTTACAAACTAGATCTCTTCCCAGGAAAAACACTACCAGGTCTGTAAGCTCTTTTGGTGTTATTTTTAAATTCATAGGGAATGCAGCTCTTTGTCTCCAAACATGCTGACAATTCATGATATTGTTTTTACACAACTCAAAAGAAAACAGCAGCAAATAACTCATCTGAGTTGAATGTCTGGAATTTTGCTGATGAAAATTGTTACAGTACTTATCTCTACTGTATCGTTATTAACAATACAGTAGAGATAAGTAACAATTTTCACCACAAAAATTCTAGAAATTCAGCAATTATTTTTACAAAATCGCTGCAAAATTTCACTGTCAATAACAAAAATATGCAGCAGCAAAACGCCCATTGTCTTTAATGTATTTCTGCAAAAAGTCACCATAAAAAAAAACATTTACTTCAATGTATTTTGCACATAAAAGATGCAGTGAAAATGCCCCTTGACTTCAATGTGTTTTGCAAACTTTTGCAATTTTGTGTATTTTCCAGCTGCTTCAGACAGAGTCACTCGCCACTGGAATACAACTGTGTTTTCCTTTGCAGAACCTCTCTGGTTAAGTTGTGTGGATTCCTTATAGACACTATAGGGCTGATTTCTTATCCTGTAAGGCTGAGGTGATACAATTTAAAAGAATTGTAGTAAGTTATTTTTCTCTCCATTGTCTTTTTTTAATAAATTGCTGATTGTGAATCAGCATAAAAGACGATGGGGAGCTACTGGGGCATCTTTGGGGGCACCAATCTTCCCTACCAAAGGGCTGTGGTAGCCTTGGGCTGGTACAGAAGCCCAAAACATAATATACAACATTTATAGTTACTTCTTTAGTTAGGCTTTAGTTCTCCTTTAATATTTATCTTCTCTGTTACTTTTGTTCTGAGAGGTTAGCTAATCTACAAATGTGCACACCCAAGTCCCTGGGAGAAAAGTAGAGAAAGCAGAGCTAAAAGATTTCTGGAGTGAATAAAAGAAACTAAAATTAGTAACAGGCCCCAATGTCTACTACAGGTATAGGACCTGTTATCTAGAATGCTCGGGACCTGGGGTTTTCCAAATAATGGATCTTTCAGTAATTTTGATCTTCATACCTAAATTCTACTATTAAATCATTTAAACATTAAATAATCCCAATAGAATGGTTTTGCTTCCAACAAGGATTAATTATATCTTAGTTTGCATCAAGTACAATGTATTGTTTTATTATTACAGAGAAAAAGGAAATCATTTTTGGATAACGGATCCCATACCTGTAAAATCTGTGCATAAGTCTTTTTTTCAATAGATAAATCTGCCTGGATGTGCTTTTGCCAAGAAAAAAACCAACAATAGTAATAGGGAAGATAAATATTTAGACAGCAGTCCTTGTGTTCCTGTCTGCTCTCTCTTGGTGGTACTCCCTGGAAGTATAGAAACCAAATGAGCCAGCAGCAGTTGGGAAATGTTTACCTTTCATATTACTTTCCATTTTTTTTTACAGTCAAAGTGTTATCTGAAAATAATGTTTAAGGATAATTTTACATTTTAATAAATGAATTTAGATCAATATAGTTACTATTGCACATTGTTCTTGATTTAGTTTATAATTTTTTTTGACAATTTTGTCATTAAGAGGCAATCAAAAACTCCCAACATGGCCATTCACATATATTTTCCTGTTTATTTAATTTAGTTTGGTTCTCAGTTTTAATTGTAGCATTTAATTGTTTATCAATATTAAAAATCCTGTTTTGGTAGCAAAAATTGAGAATTTGAGTTTTCAAAACTCAATTTTTGAGATTTATTAATTGCGAAAAACGTCAAAACCTCAAATATAAAAATTAGTCATCTAAAAGAATGTACTGTAGATGCATGATATTGATAACAAAATACAGTAGTGTTGATTTAAAGGGAAACTCAGATTTTGATATGTTTCTCAAGCATCTACAGTAGGTCTGTCCAAAGCCCAGCAATTTCTTAATACTTAAATTTCCATGCTGAGGACCAATGTGTGGAAGTGGTTGAGAACTACCTCAATCAATACAGACTCTGAATAGAGTGTTACAAGATCATTTTTATTTATTTATTTATAATTTTAGGTAAAAGGTTTGAGCATGTCCATCAATTAGGCCTTGCACAGTAGCAATTAACTTGAATAAAAATTACATATAGGGCTCTGTGTATATTCATTGTTATATTTAATATGAACATGTAATGTGGCTTCCTTGTAATGAATAGATGATAATTGTAATAGTAATACCTCTTATAAAATATCACCTAGCAGAACACCTCAAAAACAATTCTGTAATGAAAATATTTCTTATATGTACAGTATGGCTTATTGTTATGGCAATACAAGACACAGTATTTATATTCCTGCTATGGAGAAAATAAATAATCTCTCTTGAAAGCTAAAATGTATTATTTGTATGGCTATATAATGCTTGGTCATTACAAATTACTAATATTGTAAAAGTTTAATACTACCACCAGAACATACTATAATTCATTGATATGTTAAAAAGCAATGAGAAATAAAACTATGCTCTATCTTATTCTGCTCATGGTGCTCAGATGAAACCATGAAACTCTTTTGCTGAGGGTTGCCAAGGTGATCATATTGAAACAAAATGAAAAAAGAACAGTAATGACACATGGTCATTGTGGTTTGAGGGTAGCTACTGGCTTGACAAAATCATCAAAGTTGACATATTTTTCATTACAACAGCAAAATGGGCTAAAATCTATTACATTTAATTTGACTTTAATCCAGATAGTAGCTAAACAGGATTTGAAAATCAGCTATTTGAATTGGATGTTATTGAAAGTATTCTTTTAAAAAAAAGAGTCAGACCAAACTATAATCCACAATTTGACCTTATTTATCATTAAAAAACAAGATAAATTTGTTTAGGAAAAAACCTTTGATGTTATCATGTCATAGAAAGTGAATTAGAACACCTAGGGGGTTATTTATCAAAATAAGTTTTTTTCTGATTTTTTAAGTAAAAAAGTCAGACAAAACTATAATCCACAATTTGATCATTGAAAAAAACAAGATAACATTTTTCCGAAAAAAACAAGATTTTTTTGGTTTTATGAACGAAACGCTCACATTTTTCGTGAAATTGCTCAAACCCCGTTTTTTTCGGATTTTTGGCTGAAACTCAGAGCAGACCAAGGTATCTTCAAATTTGAAATGGGACATTTGCCATTGACTTCTACAGGGTTCCGACATCTTGGAGATGGAGTATTTTCAGATTCCGAATTTTAGCAGCCTTGGGGTACAATAAAACATGAAAAATTTGAGGTTTTTTTCACTAAAGATTAGAGTAAAAATTTATTAAAGTAAAACTTTTTTTGAGTTTTGGTATTTGGACTTTAATAAATAACCCCCCATACGTGTAAGCGTACAGTTCTGCCAAAAGGTTTAGTAAAAAATGAGTTATATACTCAAAAATTCTCACATCAAATAGATAAGATATAGGATATATGTCATGTTCGGCACCCTAATTCCATAACCAATGCTAGGCTCCCTGGTCTCGGCTCTTGTAACTGCTGACAGGGAACTATGTATCCCCATAACGAGACTTAGAACAATACTCAACAGAAGGGAGTTTCTCTAGGGAACTGCCACCATTAGAGTGGAAGCTAGACATGAATCTTTACACTTGGAACCCCACTGAATAACCTCCCCAGTTACCCAATCAATGTGGGCGTTGTGTACCTGTAGCCAGGGTAACCCCTAAATTAATGGGGAAGAAGAACCATCAAGAATGTGAAAAGCTAATTTTTCACAATGGATATTGTTAAAACACATGGATAATGCCTTGGATTTTTGGGTTACCAGACCTGACCCCAGTGGGCTTTTATCAATTGCTGAAATCCTCATAGGAGGTGTATGGAGAATGAGGGGAATATTAAACCTTTCTGCGAAGGCAGCACCTAAGAATTCCCCCCTAGAATTCACCAAATCCAACACTTTAATGGAACCCTCAGGCAAGGACAAAATGACAGGTACTAAGTTTCTTGAGGCAAATTGGGGAGAGGAAATCTCTCTACCCAAATGGAGCTCCCCTTCTCTATTTAGGTTTTGAGGTTTTCCCTGCCTCTTGGGACAATTTTTAAGGAAATGACCCTAATCCCCACAATATATGCACAGACTCAGGGATCACCTTCAGGCCCTTTCCCCAGGGGACAAGCATGCAGCCCCCAATTGCATGGGTCCCCCCTGAGGACTAGGAAATGAGGGAGTTGGTGATTTGTCATTATCACATATAATAGGGAAGTATGTACCCCCTCTAGCCTGCCTTTCTCTTTGCCTCCTATCGAATTGGATGGCTAACTTCATAAGGTTATCCAAAGTGGATGAAGGAGGGTAATTAACCAGAATGTCTTTGACAGAGCTAGAAAGCCCCACCCGGAATTGGTACAAAGAGCTGTATCATTCCACCCCATCTCAACTGACCAGCGGAATTCTGTACAATACTCCTCAATTACTCTTTTCCCCTGATGGAGTTTACGAATCGCGGAATCGGCAGAGTTAGCACGATCCAGGTCATCATATATCATGGCCATGGTAGCAAAAAATGCTTCTAGGGAAAGACGGGCAGGGTCAGAGTGGGATAATCTTAGTGCCCAAACTTGTGGGTCACTTTGTAGTAAGGTCATAACGAATCTTACTTCAACCTCACCAGTAGGGAAATTGTGAGGGAAAAAACTGAGGTATAACTTACATGCCTTTTGAAAAACAAAAAATGTACTCCTATCCCCACTAAACTTATCAGGGAAGGGGATTTTGGGGTCATGGGAAGAACCTCTATTACCTGGAGTAGATGAAGGGGAAGACCCCTCAGGATTCACAATAGTGGATTGCTGAACTGTATCAAGCCTTTTGGGCTCTTGCTTCTGCCTTTAACAGCCACCTTTTACCTCGGGAGGAGCCCTCAGCTAATTTGATGCCACCAGGTCTTACTAAGAGAGGTACAAAGCTAAAGGTTCTGGATGAGCAAAGGGGCACAATCGTTTTACCAAGGATTCTGGATGGAAGACAACACAGCTTGGAAAACAGGCCAGACAATATAACGTGGACGGGCCAACCGGGCCAGCACAAGCAGAGTAGAGAATAGTCAGAGAGGCCGGGTCGGTGCAGGCAGAGTTCATGGAATGGTCAGACAGGCTAGGATCAGGATTGGAGAGAGTAGAATTGCCAGGCAGGCAAGGTTCAACTTGGAGAGATCAGAATAAACAGGCAGGCAATGGTCAGATTGGAGAGTTCAGAATAAACAGACAGGCAAGGATAAATAACCAGAAGATCAACAGGCGTCACATAGAAATAAAACCCAGGAACCAACAAATAGAACCTAACAATAGGCAATGTTTTCAATACTGAGATCCTTTTAAATACATTAGAATTTTGTGCCAATGCTAGATGACGTCATCACGCCGGCGTGTAAAACCCGAAAGTGTGCGCCACACACAACATAGGAGAACCGACACAGAAGGAGATAGGACACAAGTAGCGGGCATCCCCGCCGGCCACTAGACCACCAGGATTATTACAATATAATTTTAAATAGCAAGAATATCTTGGAAAAAACATGCACATATAAATTGTAAATGAGCAAATTGTAAATGAGCAAAGTGGATATTTTTCAGCTTAAAGAAATTTACATTTGATATGCAGGGAGCAGGCAGCAGGTACAGGTAATAGGGAAAAAGGTTGAGGTTGGTACAGGCAGCTGTCAGTAGAATTCCAATAACAGAATAGGGATCAGAAACCAGAAGAGATGTAGATTAAACGGGCAAAAGGGGAGCAACCAATAAATCAAACAGTAACAAGGTTTAAAGTTGTAACCAGAATACGCAGATCACATAAATAAAGCACAGGCCTTGCCATCTATTTAAAGGCACTGCTTAATGTGACAAACCCATTCCTGATGTGTGAGTGCATTGAAACGTATGGCTGCACCAGAGCGTGAGCATGACATGTCCATATTAGTGATGGGCGAATTTGCGTTTTTGACGCAGGCGTCTGTTTTTGAATCTCGCAAATTTGCCGTGAATTTGCGCCTGGCAAATAAATTCGCCCATCACTAGTGCATATGCAAAAACAATGCCATTTTGGCTCCAAAGCATGCACACAACAACAAACAACAGTGCATGAATAAAGTCTTTGCAGACATAGTATGCCCATGAACTTGCTGACATTGCCCCACCTCCCAAAGCGCACAGTCCGGGTGCACTTGGATGTGGTTTACTAGGATGAGAAATATTAAACTTTCTTAAAGGGTGGCATAAACATTCATACCTAGTTCCCAAGAATTATCTTCTGGATGATAACCTTTCCACTGGATCAGGTATTGAAGATTACCTTTATGAATTCTTGAGTCAAGACTGGCCTACACTTCATACTCCTCAAAATCTTGAACAATTATATGTTCTGAAGGAGGAGACACAAGACCCAGGTAAATATTTTTATTTATCGGTTTAAGAAGCAAAGAATAGCAAATTGGTCATATACATAGACTGGCAGGAAGCTTGAGCTTGTTTGATGATAGGGAATGGCATAATAAACCTTTGTCCCAATTTCTTTGAAGGACGTGAAAGTATCAGATTGCAAGTAGAAAACCAAACCATATCTCATAACTTGGGTTGTTTTCCATGTCTACAATTTAAAAATATTTTTAAATTCTGTTGAGCTGATTACATTTTTCTGCAACTAAGCAAGCATTATTATTTAGAGGATCCTTAGCGATACCATTAGTTGAAATTGAAAATAATACATTCAACTTGAAGTCTTTTCAAATTTGCACATTTCAAGTTTAGGATATAGTCCATTAGTGGGTACCCTAGAAGAAACTGTTTTCACATGCTGGTGATGTTCTTCGATGGACAGGAAGAAAATTCAAATATTGTTTAAATTCTTTTTTTGTTTATTTAATGTTTTAATTGATTAAATATATTTTTTATTAATCTGATGGGAAAACTAAAAACTGACTTTGATTTTGCAAATAATTATGCTTTTAAAAATGATATATCTCACATAAAGGAACCCTCACTATTATAAAATTATAATGTTGTTATCAGTAACTGAATAAAAAAAAATCCCTTTAACATGATTTGATTCTTAGTGATTGTTAGGAGCGCCCGTTGGCGCTCCCGTCTCAGGCGTCATCCAGATCAAAACGGAGGTGCCCATTATCCACGTGGGCCAAGACGCCGGCGTGATGACATCTTGAAATAAAAGGACTTCCAGGTCACCGGTTTGATGCCCTAATATAGGAATTGCTCTATTGTGTTCCTGGGTTCCTAAATTCATGAATTCTTCTGCTTCCTGACCATTGGCTTGACCCTGATTCCGGCTGCCTGCCTTGCTGAACATTTGTCTGAACTTGACTACGCTTACGCCTGACCCCTTTCTAGATACCGCGAACTTGGACTTTGACCCCAAGGTTCCTCCTTGGTCCTGACTACTACTGCTGGGAGCCAATAGGCCCCCAGCCAGTGATCTCCCTGAATCCACCAAGCTGTGAAATTTAGCAAAGTCACCTCCTGTTGCCTATATGGAATTGCTCAAATCATTGAAGTTGTGTAATTAAACTTTAAAAATGACATCTTCAAACTGCATTGTACTTTTCTCTCTATTTTCATAATTGCCTTGCTTTCACATTCATTAAATATGTTCAATTAATTCTCATAGGATTGCTATGTTTTTGTATGTAGCAAGATTTTTCCTTTCTGAAACCACATTCAAATTCCAATGCAGTTTTTGTATACTGTATATTGTTGGTAGTGAAAAGCCCATTTATTCTTTGGAGCTCATCTTTACAAGGTGAGCCCAGTTTTATAGGGTGGGTCATGTATTTCACCTTCTTTCATGTATAAGTCAAATACCCCTCTGAACGGAAGCAGCCATAGTTTATTTCGCGGGCGTTTTGCGAGTTTATTCGCTGGCAGCGAATCGCGCAAATTCGCTGCGAATTCACGCCTGGCGAATTAATTCGCCCATCACTAGTAGGGGCTAATATTTAATATTAATATTTCTTGGATCTGCTGGGACACGACTTTTCCCACCCAGTGCAGATGGGTGTAAAGAATACTGGTACTGCATGTATTCTATTTGAACCTTTTTGGCCTTAGATGTTTGCATTTCTTTGTTAAGTATGGGTGTCTAAGCAGTTAGAATGCTTAGTTATCTAGAGCAAAATGGTTAATATTAACAAACCTTTTAATTATATCTCATATTAAAAATTGAGATATAAAATGCAGAGGATGCAGGCTAAGACCCCATCTAAATAATGCGTAATTTAGGGGATATGTATGGAGCAGAAGGGGGGGACCTACATGCCTCCCCCTTCTTATCAATATTATGCACTGCACCACATTTTGCACACTGCCTAGGTCATAAATGACTTCTAATATCTTTGCATTCATCAGATACCAAAGACTCCCAAATCCTACTCTATACAGTAGTCCTTCACTATTATATACCTCAGCTCTAAGAAATGGGGGCTTCATGGAAAGTATCTAATCAATATAAAAAGTAAAGAGGGCTTTGATCAATAGAGATTACAATCTAAAAGGATCTAAAAGAGCAATAAAAACATTTTCTTTATAAATGACTGATATGTAATTGTAAATAAAATATTGGTATCCTCACTTCATGATAATGTATCACCTATAAAATAACCACCAATAATATATTTAAGTAACTTTCCCATTGTAATACTGTACAGGCATGTTCTGTGAAATAGCAATTAGACATTATTAGGCAGTCAAGTGCAAGCTTTATATTTGAAAAACATTTCTAATTTCTACATATAATAAGCAATATAAATAGAAAAATAGGTTCTTTATTAGCACTGCTCTGTCTTTATTGCTTGAAAACAAAAGAATAAGGATTAATTCTTATTTTGCTTAAATGAAGGTGTATGGAATAAAGACAAAAGTCTGCAAATTCAATAAATTGACATACTGTGTGCTACTATCATCACTACTAGAAGAAAAAAAAAAATATTTAGTTATGATATTACTTTGTCTTCCTCATTTCATTTCCATACTCAAATTGTAAAACATTTACTTCCCCTAGCAAATGTAAAATTAAGAGACAAAGTGGAAAAGCATAAGGTATCCTGGGTGAAAGGCTATGGTTTAATTTGATAAAGCAGGCTAAAATTAGGGCATGGTATAAGACAGTTCCCCATTATTTTTTTTCATTAACTTAGTTTTAAGGAACACTTTTAGCATTGATGTTTTTTCATCTCCTTTTTCTGACAGATGAGTGTTCCCTTAACAGAAAACGAAGGAAGCAAAATGTCAGAAGGCGCAAGGATTATCTTAACCATGTGCCGCACTGATCAGAACTCAAGTTTTAAGTCAATGATGGCAAAACTTGAGACTTCAGAATTAACTGATCATTCACACTCCCAGAATGCCATGCTTTGCAGTGAGAGCTAGGAGAGGATTAAAGGTGCATTTATATTTAATGAGGCCAATCATTAAAAGCTTACCATAGCCTATTGAAATGCCTATTGAAATGAACCAGCCAATGTGTAATTACTTTGACATCAGAAGAAGCTTTAATAACAGAAATTTAGAATATTTGTTCTGTTATTAGCATTATGCTTTTTTATTTTTTTTTTCATCATATTTCCTTTTAACTAGAACAGCTTGATAATAAATCTTTTGCTTTACTCCAGGTATGCCACGAATGCTTGATGTCTCTGAAAATCATTTTTTATAATAAGACGAGCAGCCTGGTTATTTAACTTTAGCTGATTACCCAGATTTTTTTTCTCATTGTAGTAATCCAATTGAAATTGCAGTTTATAACACAGTTGCTTGTGTTATCAGCACCTTCCAAACAGTCACTAATTCTTCTTAGGATACTTATATGGAATGCTTCTTAATTATCTATTATTATATTTCTGAATTGTAATGTATTTTTATCTGAAGGATTTAATTAAGACGTGTACATATCCAGGGGAGGTAATGAGAGATGGAAAAGAAGGGGGGGGTGAAAATAACAATAAGAAAATACAGGGCATTAGAAGAGGCAGTAATGTAGAAAAAGCAATTTATAGGTCAGGCATATGCAAAATGTTGCATCTGAGCTATTTTTGAACTCCCAGCATTATTCATACTGTATAATCAAACAGATAGAGGCACTGGGATGTTTAGTCTTGTAAATTATGTAATAATGAATTTTGTTTATGTTTTTAAAGGGGGGAGCAAAACTTTTAAAGTGGAAGGCTGGAAAGGGGAAGAAAAAGAAACAGGTATACATTACATTATAAAGGAACGCAAGAGAAACTGAATGGGCACTGCATAATTAGCAGAAGATATCTGCAAATAAAGAGACAGCAGTGACACTGCCAAATTACTTATGCTTCACTTACCATGAGGCCATGCAGCAAAACAGTCTGGATACACATTTTTTACAGCACGGTAATACTCCAGGGACTGATTTTCGCTACAACCAAAAGAGATTTTGAGAACTAAAACTGGGAACGGACGAGGGCAAATAATTTCTATATAGTAATTACAACATTTGATAGTATTTCAGGAGCCATGGTAAACATAGAATCCTTTTATGAATGATTGAATTATGTTGTTCATGCTTCAGTTAGTATTTTTTTTCCCGCAGAAAAATTATTATAATATATATTCTAATGGCATTGAAACACATTTGGGCTATTTAGCTGACAAGTGTGACTGTGATAAAGATTGACACAGTAAAAGGCTTAGTTAAAATGATCTTATGTTAATTTACAGTCTACATTTTCTGCAGTTGTTAATACATTGACAGTAAGGAATTATTTCTAACACAGAATTGAATAGAATAACTATAATCGGAATTACCGTTGTTTTATTTATTTTTTTAAGGATCTTCCTCGCAGGCTTTAAATCAGGATATCTACATGAATGAGTGCAGTAACATAGATGCCATGTGACAGGTCTGAAAGAATTAAACACAAATTGATTAGTGGGCTGCATGGGACTTCAGATACTCAATGGATAGAGACAATTTGTTCTCTGTTGTTTTTTTTAAACTCATTTGGCAAACAAATGTACATTCATTAGGCTTTTAATGAAGACACTTTAACAGTAATAGTGCATTTAAAGACTGTAACTCTGTCCATAATTTAGTCCAATTAACAGTATATAAAATGGAATACCATTATTAGTTTGAAATGTCTGAGAATGCACTTTTCAATATAGAGTCATATGACGTATTGTGTTAATTTCTATTGGACTTTAAAGAATGGGTTAATGTGTGCCTGAATTACTGTGCACAATTTGTGGTGTTTTTATGATGCCACAGAACATTCCTTCTGTGCATATTTTCCATTTATTCATTAAGCAGGTGATGCCATGTTGCAGGTTTGCATGTTTATGAGTACCTTTCAATAAGCAAGTTATCCATTAATTTAAACTTTGTGTTTTATTGTTAAGCTTAAAAATATTTTTTTAATTATTTAAATTATTTATTAAAGACAGATTTTTTTGTGGCCGAACTTTTAAAGGGGAAAAACACCACTCAAATTTTTCAAGATTCATTAAACCACGATGATGTTAAAAGTCAGAATAAAAAAATACTCCAACTCAGACCTGCCGAGTAGAAGCAGGTAGAAGTCAATGGCAGATGTCCCGTTGACATTTTAAAGATATCCTGAGCTGTGCTGGGTTTCATTCAATAATCCGAAGATTTCGCGACTTTGTGTGTCAAATCGGAAAAAGTTGCCGTTTTTATCGACAAACCGTAAAAAAATTTATGATTTTTCATGATTTTATCTAATCTTTTCCCACACATTCAAAAATGATAATTATGGGTGGAAAGTCTGTGCGGATTAGGTCAGAGTGGTTTTCAGAAAATAGTGAGAAAAATTAGGATTTTGATAAGGAGGGAGAAAAGTATAGAACTAAGAGGACGATTTATTAAACTATGACTTTTTTTAGGTTGAAAAAGAAGTGGTTTTCAAGTTCGTTTGTGCTTTTTCAATTTGGATCTTCTTGACATTGGTGGTTTTAGAGAAAGTGAGTTTAATCATGGTTTTAAAAACCTTAAAATCACAAAAATTAGACTGTTGATAAAAAAGGCCTCCACATGTATTTTGCCTTGAGATCATTTATGAGAAGTGTGACATTAATAACATATAAATGTGAGAAGTGTGACATATAATTATGTAAGTGAAGGGGAGAAAATGACTTCATCTCAATCAAGAATCAAGGGAATCTCAGGGATTACCGATTGGCAAATAACCACTGTAAATTTTGTATTGTAATCCACATCTAAACATGTCAATAGATGTAACTTGTATTCAAGTGCATGGGTCCTGTATGGAGGGCATGATAGAAACTTACACAAATTATCTCCAAGTTGCCATCTTGTGCCTCATGTAAAGTGTGTGAAAAGACAAAATATTTAAAGGCACTAACTAAACCAGGGGTTCCCACTCAAGCCTGGAATTTAAAAAAAGCACTTGCTCTGAGACTACTGGGATCAACATCCAAGCGGTTGGGGAGCAACATGTTGCTCATGAGCCATTGGTTGGGTATCACTGATCTAAACACAATAGCCAGCAAGCCCATGGTTCTGTCAACAGCCACAATAAATAAACCTCAGTTCTAGAAGACAAATTAAGAAAACATTAGGAAGTGTGTTGTCTGTCTTCCTTGTATCCCACTGTAAAGCAATTATTTATGGAAATACCAGTGGCACTATAAGAGAACAGAGCTATAGTGTGAAATGGTTTGAGACATGACCATCCTCTATAATGAAAGTACCTTTATAATCCACTCTCATATGCCCTTACCACTTTTTTTCTTCTATTCTATTGCCTTGTTGCCTTTTCTATTAACTTTTTTTCGCTTTCCATTTATTTTCTGCTTTCCTCTATTGCACATTGTCTACTGTGTGACAACTAGACCTGTAGGGGTACCTGGGTTAGTGTCTTGGGGCCCTTTTCACAGTTCTTTAGGGTAAACAAAGCAGTCACAGAAGTTGCTCTTCTTAAAGGCAAGTGTCTGCAGTTTATTCTGTTACACAGTCTCTGGTAAAAAGCACATAAAGAAATGAAAACAAGGAAAAATAAACCCATGCACCAGAGCGCTGGCTAAACACAGTTGGCAGTCTAACTACAGTTGGGTTGCCTTCCCAACGCCAACTTAACAGCAAAAGAACCAAAATATATTACACAATCTCTGGTAACGAGTACCTTCCCTGTGCAGTGCAGCTCCTGCTCTCTCTTTCTCTCACTCTGAGGTGGGAGAGGTCCCTCCTCCCAAGGTCAGTCAGGTACTTTAGCTGCAGCAATTACCTTGCAGCTTTGGTCTGTATTAGTTAATCCATGTTCCAGGGTGTTGTATTATATAACACCCTGGGAGAAACATATCGGTCATCCATAACTACCCCAGCTGCTTTGTTACAACTGTCTCTCCTTGTCTCTCAACCTTCGTTTGTATGCATGATCTCTACTATTTCTCTTTGTATCTTTTATTGTCTTTCTCCTACCCTGCCCCTTACATGATTTCTCCCAGCATTCTCTTCTGCGAAACATGTGCTCAACATTCTCACCCCATTAGATTTAGCTTCCCTGTTTCTCGTCTGCTCTCCCCATGTTTTACAATCATTACCTTTCTCTTCTTCTAGCTAGTTTTCATTTAATTCTCCTATATCTTGCCTTCTGTCATTCTTTCCTGTTCCATATCTGTCTCCTTCCAATCTTTACCCCATACATCTAACACCAGACTTTCCATCGCCCTTCCTCTTTTGATGATTCAGTCTCTGATTTTATTCTACTTTTCTCATTTTTTTGTGTCAATTCTCCTACCCTTACTCTTTTTTGCTTTTGCTTTTCCCTGACAATTTTGCTAGCACATTCCACTTTCTCTTCTGCAGGTTATTCTTTGAAGAAAGCTCAAGAACTGCTTACCATTCACACATTAGAGGCACAGAACAGAGCCTTATTAAAAGAGTGGCAAATTTAAACAACTGCCAATTTGTCCAGTCCCTATTTGGCTTTGCAACTTTGATATAATAGCATACATTGAGCTTTTTTTAAGAATTAGCTGCCAAAAATTAAATAATAAATGTGCACGCAGGAAGGCCTGGTGGGCCAGATATGGCCCACAAATTTGACAGTCTTGGTCTTTATTTTCAACCTTATTCTGCTGTGCCCAACACTGTGGACTGGATGCCACCACCACCAATCTAATCTGGTCTTGATGCTCCGTTTTCAGTGTAAACAAACCTGTTTTATTTCCATTCACATTTAATCTCCCCAACATTACAATCATCAAATCAAAATTCAATGTGTCCCTGAAATATACAAACATTGATATTTATGGAAAATGTTATATTCACCCTTTAATAAAGAGACAGACACAGTATTTAGTGGTCTACAAAATGACATCTATGTTGCAGAACAATATAATAAAGTATAATATATCATTATATATATATATATATATATATATATATATATATATATATATATATATATATATATATATATATATATATTCATTTTATTTATATATATATATATATATGCTTCATCTTCTGAGGCTTTCTGGATAATGGGTCTTTCTGTAATTTGGATCTTCATACCTTACGTCTACTAGAAAATCATGTAAGCAATAAATAAACCCAATAGGCTGATTTTGCTGTGATTACAGATTCATTATATCTTAGTTTGGATCAATTACAAGGTACTGTTTTATTATTACAGGCAGAAAGAAAATAATTAAAAAAAAATTGTATTATTTGCATAAAATGGAGTCTATGGGAGACAGCCTTGCAATACAATTAGTAAATTCAGTGAACTTTAATGCTATAAAAAAACAGTCATAAAAATAGTAGTAGATACATCAAAGACAAGGCTACACATTGAATAAATTTAACTGTGTCTGCTCATAAATCTACTACAGTTATTTTAGTTTTGTCCCAGTTTTATTATGGGGAAACTTTTGAAGACTGACTCCCTAGTGTGTTCATTTGCATAAAAATTTTACTGTTCTGAAATTAAAGTTTTCTAACAATGAAAAGTCATTTGCCTAAAAGGTAGGTATTTTTTACCTATGTTTTGAAAACTAGAGTTCAAATGAATATATGTGATCTTAATTCTGCCTTTATATTAATTTAAAATAAAGTAATATATTGCAGACAATGTTGCATTCTTCCAATTATTTGTATGTATAAGGTGAGCTGTATGTCTAGAGCTGAAAGAGACAATTTATGCTGAACACACATGAAGCAAATGTCAGGGGGGCCTAGCGGCTCCCTGTGGGAGTAATCCGGACTAAGGAGGAAGCCAGGGGTTAAGTCCAAGTTTGCAGTACAAATAGGGATCAGGCACAATCGTAGTAAAAGTCCAGGCAAAGGTTCAAATAGGCAGGCAGAAAAGGATTGGAGTCAGGATCAAAGCAGGAATCAAAGTCCAGGAATCAGTCAGTATAATAGTAATGCACCCAGGTACTAACAGAAATTAAGACCTATAATTGGGCAAGGATGTGGCGTCTTGGGTGCCCTTTTATTTTGAATTTTGGCCCCGGCAGTACCATCATCACGTCTGCATCATTGCGCCGGCGCCGCAGCACCCACGTGCAATGCATGGGTGCCGCCATCTTGGATTCGCAGTGACCAGCCGAAAGGTAAGACACGCCCCCGAGTGCTTCGAGTGGTCCTGACAGCAATATCTACACCAAGGGGGGTTATTTATCAAAGGTCGAATTTCAAAGTTATGTGAATTTTTTTTAACTGTTCAAATGTACTTACAACTCGCATGGGAGATTATTTAGGAAAAAACTTGAATGTCTAACATTCAATTGAATAAGAACGATACAAAAAACCGAATCAAATTCAAATTGAGTTTTCCTCAGTAAGGCTTTTAACATCTTCAAATGGTTCAATGAACCTCTGTTGTTGACTTCTACATGAATTCGGCAGGTTTTAGGTGGCAAAGTATCGAATTAGAAATGTTTCCAGGGTCAAGGTGTGATAATTCTCACATTCAAATTTGAGTTGGTGGTTTTTTTAATTCAAAATTGTTTTGGCCAAAAGAAAATTCAAAAATCCCAATTTGAATTCAAATTTACCATTCGAACCTTAGTAAATCTGCCCCTTACAGTACTATGAGAATGAATGATGGGAGTTACACCTACAGTTTATTCCTTAATAGATTAGTGTCTCCCATTTATAAAATGATGTAATTGGTCCTCTAGATTTTGCTGGAATGTCCAAAAATCACATGCATCACAGACTGCAGCATGGCACAATTTTTTTTATTCATTTCAGTGGAAAGGTGTGATCATTATCAATATAAATGGAGTGACATAGTATAACAAGGGGAGCCATCTGAGCTACCAAGCTTTAATCTACAAAGACATTATGGAATCTCATAAGCAGCAGAATAATTGAATTGTGCAAGCTAGGGGGCATGCAAGTCCATGTCCTGCTCACCATTCACATTGCCTAGAGCAGGGATCCCCAACCTTTTTCACCCATGAGCAACATTCAGATTTAAAAAGAGTTGGGGAGCAACACAAGCAGGGAAACCGTTCCTGGGCGGTGCCAAATAAGGGCTGTGATTGGCTATTGGTAGCCCCTATGTGGACTCTTCATCTACAGGAGGCTCTATTTGACAGTACACCTGGTTTTTATGCAACCAAAACTTGCCACCAAGTCTGGAATTAAAAAATAATCACCTGCTTTGAGGCCACTGAGAGCAACATCCAAGGGGTTGGAGAGCAACATGTTGCTCACGAGCTACTGGTTGGGGATCACTGGCCTAGAGTGATACTAATCAGATGCAACCTGTGGGTCAGGGTACAAGTGAAAAATATAGCTTTTTTTACATACCACATGAAGAAGTCAGCTAATATAAGGAACCTCTTGGCTCAGTCAAGAGGTAAAACATGAACTTACAGAGTGTTTAAATAATGAATATATGGTTGTACAGTATATTGTTTTTTCTGTTAAAGGGTGGTTTCCTATTTAGTTAACTTTTAGTATGTAATAGAATCAACAATACTAAGCAACTTTTTTCAATTGGTCTTCAATATTTATTAAAGTTTTTGAATTATTTGCCTTCTTTTGCCTCTAGTATTCTCTAGTATTCATGAGCCAGTCCCTGGACCCTAGCAACCACATATCTGCTTATACTCCAAACTGGAGAGCTGTTGAACAAAAAGTAAAATAATGAAAAAAACACAAATTTAAAAAATGAAGACCAGCTGCAGATTGTCTCAGAATATCAATCTCTACATCAATGTTAACTCAAAATTGATCAACGCTTTAATTTTTTGACATGCCCAACAATGCAGCAAGGCAACAAAGTGTGCAACGTATTTTTAATTTTTTTCATAGGTGTAAGCTGCTTACCTAAGCAATCCTTATGTACTTCTGGATATGTTTTTTTTTCTCTGTTACATGTTACTTGTTCATCATTAATGCTGCTTTAGTTTTGTGTAACAGCACCATAACCCAGGGGTGAGTATTAATTATTCATACTTTGCATTTAATGTAGCTCTGTCTGCAACAGTTTCCAAATTAGATTATTTATGGTTTTCTACATTCAGCCTATAAAAGACATTTGAGGGAAAATAATGGACATTACATAAAGGTTAAGATTTGATAAAATCCCATTTACAGTAGAACTAATAGTACTGGGAATACACAGTTACACTAATGTTGGCAACTCTTTAACAAAATCCCAACAAGACAAACAACCTTTCACTTTAAGAGAAAAGATAAGGGACCTAATGTAACAGAAATGATAGATTACGTAAAGGAATTGTGAATGTATAGAGGAATAACAAGGTAAGAACAATGACTAAATTAACAGAAAAAGTAGAATAAGTATTCAGAACTAACAACAATAATTATTTATTAAGAAACAAAGGAAGCCCATTGGACATTTTATGACATACATAATAGGAAGAAAAATGCAGGAAACAACTCCCTAGAGTAGAAAGTAACACACAAGGCCTAGGCGGCTTAACTGTAGAAGACCATATTAGGGAAAATAGAAATTTCTTTGAGCAATTATTGTGAAAATGCTATACTGCTGACATTAATTAGTTTGGATTAGATATAAAAGAAGTATTATTTCCATGTGGTATAGTGTTAGTAAATGAATGGTTGTAGTCTAATGTGAAATTGCTTATGAAGGTCTATTTTGTATTTGAATTTAATATAAACATACTTTGATGTTACTAGGGATGAACATTTTTTTCAGCAGATTTGTGTCAAAATGCATTTTTTTTAGTGAGTGGTGACATTTTTCAAGAATCAATGATAGAATTTCACCCTGCATTTTGTTTCTCCAGAAAAAAAAATGAGAATATGGTCCATTGACTCCAAGGCATTTTCCATGAAAAATACAGGGAAGAAAATGCCCATTGACTTTGATGCATTTGGCACAAGAAAAAAGTGATCAAAAAACCTATAGACTCCAATGCTTTTGATAAAATGCATTAGCAAAATTCTGCCATTTTGTGAATTTTTCCATAGTTTGTAAAAACCAGACAAGGTCCCTCATCACTAGATGAAGCCACTGGAGTAATGATGTTAAAGCAGCTGTCACGGTCAGCACCCAACACCAGAACAAATGCCAAGCACCCTTGTCTCGGTTCGTGCTTCACCTGTAGTGTGACCGCCTTTGGCCTCGGGAGGAGCCCTCAGCTACTTGGATGCCACCAGGACTTAAACGAGAGGTGCAAGACAAGAGGTTCTGGATAGGTAGAGGGGCAAGACTGTTAGCGAGAGTCTTTGGGCAGAAGGTCATAGTACAAGGCGTTAGGCAATAGAGTAGTCAGATCAGGCTGGGTCAAGGCAGGCAGAGAATAAGCGTAGTCAGGCAGGCAAGGGTCAAACCGAGATATCAATCAGAAAGGATTTAGCAGAAGAGGTAGTCGGTATTCAGGCAAGGGTCAGGATCCAGAGGTCAGAATAGTCAAAAGCCAGGCACGGGTCACAACAGGAATCAAAACAGGTTCAGACAGATTTAGCTTAAAGCTCAGAAGCACCAGGAACAAACTCCTATAACGGGCAGAGTGTAAAAGAAAATACCTTTAAATACTTGTAAACTTCGCGCCATTGCGCGCTGACATCATACGTCAGCGCACCTGCGCCTTTAAATCACCAGGAGGCGCGCCATGCACGCCCTAGGAAACCGGCGCCTGCGGCGCAGAAGACAGACATGGTGGGCATCCCCGCTTGGAGTGCGGCGGGCATCCCCCCGACCCCCACGAACCCCACTAGGGTAAGTCCTTACTACAGCGGCATCGTATGTTGATCACACTTTCACACATCTGTGAGTTTTAGCAAACACCTTACTGAAGTTCAATGGAACCATTGTAATTAGATGTCTATGAAATTACTACCCTTAGAGGTTTAAATGATGGGATATTCCCTACTTCTTTAGCTGAACTGAAGAAGTCACTTGGGTGAGTGGGTGAAATGTTTTCAAGAAAAAAATCGAAGGTTATTTATAAAAATCCAAATGTATCTGATTATTTTAAATAAAAAAGTCTGACCAAACTCGAATCCATGATTTGACCTTATTCATTATTTAAAAATGTACAATTTAATTGTATCGGGAGGAAAATTCGCTAAAAAACAGAATTGTCTGATTTTTATGAATTTATTTCCAGCATTGCTAGTTTTTTTCAGGCTTTCCACGAAAATCCAGAATGTTTTGGGTTTTTGCCAAAAAATAGCCAGAAATAATTAGATTTTTGGGCTAATTCCAGTGCAGATCACAAAAACTTCCAAACAGGATAGGGACATCTCCCATTGACTTATATACAACCTTGGCAGGTCTGAGATGGCAGATTTTTGGATTCTATCTTTTTGAAGCCTCTGGGTATAATAAATCTTAAAAAATTAGATTTTTTTTTCCACAAAAATTTGGATTTTCTAGTATTTCTCAATTTTTTCAAGGTTTTAGCATTCAGACTTAAAAAAAAATAACCACCTAAATGTCTAGTTGCCTTTGATTAATTCTGCTAGATACTGTATATTATGACCTGGATAAATGAGAATCTTTATAGACAAAAAGGATGGATATAAAAATAACTGCCTTGCCAGAAGGCAGCTAACTCAAATGCCTCTGGGTAACTATAGATACCTTAAGACATGGTTGTGAAAACTTTGGGAATACTCTGGCAAAAATAATTTGAGGAAATATGCTTTCTTTTGTATATTTAACAATATAAAAGCAATAGAGGTTTTTCATTTTATGTTTAATTTACAGAAGACAAACATATACCAAGAAATATTTTATACTGGGGATGGCTGAAGAGCATTACACTTTGGTGTTGATTAGTAGTAGGGCTATTACAGTAGTTGTCTGACAACAGTCTACAATTTAGCATCTGTGACTTCATTCACGCAGCTGTGGTCACAAGGGAACTCTATACTTTACTTGTATTTGTCTATCTGTATCTTGTGGTCACAGCCTCATTGCACCCCCGCCTAATGGTTTTAAAAATTAGTTGTGAGCACAACTTTACCTTGTTTGTTATAGTTATACAGGAGCAGTGACCAGCTCCATGTTGTAGCTCCCACCCTTCCCAACTATAGTCAGGTGATCCCACTGGTGTCTAATAAAAGGGCAGCCAAGTATGGAGGTTTACTTTGAAAGCAGCTAGTACGTTGCAGGTAAAACTTAGTTCCTTTGTAAAATCTATAATGAAGCAATAGAATTCTTAATGAATCAGATGAAAATTGAGAATAGGACTGGCCAGATATGGGATGACTTTGACGTAGTTGGCCAGCTTAAATATATTGCAATATATGGACAAACAATCCCTGTTTTGTTTAAAGAGTAAGGCATTTTTCAGTAGCAGTATGCACAAAATGTCTCTGTTTTAAATATATTGATAATGGGTTGAGTGCAGAGGACTCTTGTATCTGTCTATATAACTCTATACTTTATACCTGATCTTAACCAGGCATAAAGTCCCCTACGTGCTATTTTCATGCTATATTATTTCACCAACAGTGCAAACTGAAGGCATGCAATAGGAAATATGAGGGAACACCCTTGAGATATGCATAATGATGGATGCATCTTGCTTACGATTTACAAAATAAGAATTATCTGACTTACACCCAACTGCGGGTTTGTACTTTTCCCAGTTTTAGCTAAGGTAGCATGTTCATTTGCAGCTCTAATGTAACACACACCAATACAGAGGCACGTTTTAGTTACAGTATATGCATTTATCAAGCATAATTGTTTTTATTATGACATGTGTCATCCCAGTAAGTTTTTTGGTGTTCATCTTTAACTAAAATGATATAATGAACACTTAGGGGCATATTTATCAAGGGTCGAATTTTGAATTGAAAAATCTGCAAAATTCTAATTCAAAAAGACCAACCGAAATTAAGTCAAAGTTTTTTTGTCGAATAGCTCAGTTTTCGATCGAATAGGTCCATATTCGGCTTTGCATTCAATCAAATTAGATTCAAAATTTTTCCCCAAAAAGTCCACCAATTGACTCCAAACTGGTTCTAGGAGGTCCCCCATAGGCTAAAACAGCAATCCGGCAGGTTTTAGATGGCGAATGGTAGAAATAAAATTTTTAAAGAGACAGTACATGATATCTTTTGATATTTGAATTTTCAAATTCAAATCGAATTTGGACTATTCCCTAGTCTCATTTTTTTTCTTTTGAAAATTTACCTCGACCGTTGATAAATCTGCCCCTTAAAAGTGGACCAAAGGTAAAATTACATGAGGGCTCCAAAAAAAACTGCAACACAGTAAGGCATTTCAATCCTATGCAATTTTCCCAGCTCTTCCCTTAACTTTTAGCAAGTGGGCTCACCTTCTTAATTGGGTCACACCGTAAAGAACAAAAGATTCATCAATACATGTTGTATGAAGGAGGCCACAAAGCATCCACAGTACTGTGCTGCAAAACTTTTATTCCAAAATACATAACATGTGACAGTAAGGTATTTCTTTAAAAGCAGATTTGCCACAGTTTTCTTCATTTTCCATCTTCTTTTTTCCAGGTCCAGACAAGCACTCTGCTGGACTGGAATGCAGAAAAGATGGAAGGTGGCTGCATGGGCCTGGGGTATCAGGTAAGAAATTATAATCACTGGGGCACTGGAGGGTGCCTAATATTTTTGCACCCCCCCAGTAATTATACCTGCTTTTTTGGCATTTTTGGCATGAGAACTATCTTTGGCATCAAGTATGTTTGTGTAAAAAATGGATATTTATTTCTGGAAGTTCAAATAGTGTTTATACACATTTTTTAAATATATACATATAAAGATATAGTGAATATCAAAAAGGGGAGTATATTTTTACTTTTAAAATGTATACAATAAAAAAGCTTAAAAGCTAAACTATCTGTAAAAAATACAATATTTAAAGGTTAGGAAGTAATGGGTAACATCGATACAAGGTGTAAGTACCTCACATCATACAGTATTTCTGTACAAAAATGTATGTGGCTAGAAATGCCATATTTTATATACTGATCTTATTGTACCAGCCTAGAGTTTCACCTTCTCAGTAGCAGCAATGATCCAGGACTTCAAACTTGTCACAGGGGGTCACCATCTTGGAAATTGTCTGCAACACTCACATGCTCAGTGGGTTCTAAGTGGCTGTTGAGAAGCTAAGCTTAGGTGTTACAGCCTGTAATATAAGCTGATTCTATAAGGCTGATTATTAAAGATGCTAGTTGCACTGGTTTCTTTGGTGCCGTTTAGTAATTATCAGCCTTATACTGTGGCAGTTATATTATTTGTGTACTGTATATTTTGAATGAGGCACAGATCTTCCATTCTAAAGGGCTGTGGTTCTACAACATGGGGGAAATAAACAGAATATGAGCACATTATTACACATTTAAGAACATTAAATATATATTTTTTCCTGTATTAGGATTTCTAAGATGATTCCTGACCTGAACAGGGTAAGGAGGAAATAATGGCGGTATCACCATTATTCAGAATCAAACACATTATAGACATTTACAAATGGCTCATATCTGTTCTGCCAAGGAAATACAATCACATATTTGGTATCTTGTTACCTTGATCTTAGTCAATATACCGTTTACATGTTTCTGTGAAAATATCAATTTATTTCTAAGACCTAAATATCAATTAGGATCTTTATCTGAGCTGCTAAGCTCCACTGCCCCCATTAACTTGTATTAAGTTATTTTTAACACAAGTCTTCTTAATATCCTGGCACATATAGGGTTGTTACAGCTCAGTGTTGCAATTGAGGTTTAATATCACATAAAACAGAATGGTTCTTTTACATGTATCAGTTCATTAAAAAACCCTTGGCTGACTGTCAGAAAGATGTTTCTGACAGTCAGTGAAGTGTTTAGTAACACTTATATCAATTGTTGGGAATCCTTTAGAATTCTCAAGTTTATATTTTAATTAATCTCCCCAAAGTGTTTGAAACAGCAAGCATTTAAACAGTATAGGATCGGCTGGGATTCAAACCAGGGACCTTTGGGTTTGGCTTGATGCCTTAACCACTGGGCCAGATGAGCAGCCTGCATGGTAGCTCACTATACGTTACCTGGCCTTTGCAGCCCCAGCCCAGCAGCAGCAGCCTGATTGGTTTGCAGTCAGCCAATCAGGGCTGACTCTGCCCTATTTAAGGCCAGCCCTCCGAACACTCCTTGCCAGAGCATTAGGTCCCATCCTAGCAGTGCGGCATTGTTCCTAGCTACAGGTTCCTGTTCTAACCTCCTTCATATTCTGCCTTGCCTTGTCTTATCTCATCTGGTCTTGTTTAAACCCTTCCCTGTCGTGTCCTGCCTGGCTCTGAACCTTGTCCTGTCTTGATCTGCCTTATCTTCCCTTTCCAGTTCTGCTCCGGTCCTGCTTTAAACCTTGATCTTTCCTTGCCTTGACCTTGCCCTGCTCAGCTTTCCTTGCTATTCTGAATCTTGCTTTGCTCCTCACTCCAAACCTGATCTTACCTTAACCTTATTCTGCCTTGACCTTGACCTGACCTTGCCATTCTGGTTCCTGCTTCCTGTTCTGACCTGTACCTTGTCTATATCTTCCCTTATTTTGCAATGCTCTGCATCCAGTTCCCAATCTTAAATAGTCTCAAATAGTCTGCTTCTGTCTCCTGATCTACGCCCGCATCATCCTGTCCTATACTTCTAGTCTGCTCCTGATCTGATCAATGCCCACACAGTCCATTCCTAATCCAGTCTGTTCCTGTCCTGACCTTCGCCCTCTTCATCTTGTCTAGTCCAGTCCTGATCTTCGCCCTCTCCATCCTATTCCGCTCTGCACCTGTTCCAGTCGGACTCATCGCCCTCTTCAACCTGTTCCTACCTTCCCTTTACATGTTCCCTAGACACATACAGCTCCTGCCTCAAGGACTCACCCTTCCCTCATCAGTCTCCACAGTGCCCCCTACCTAATCCTTGACACCTACAAACATTATTCTTTACATAAACAATGACAGGACTATGGTGTGTACTGGTTCTTCATAGTAAAATAGGGTTCCCAGCTTCCACTGATGTGCATTTCATCAAAAAAAAAGATGGTGCAATATTTTTTTAATTAGCTGAGGAATTTTAAATAACTGGGCACGTTCGTTTTTTTTTTTTTTAAATATCTGAAGCTTTTTTAAAAAAACAGGAACATAAAGCAACACATTGTATTATTACTAGGAATGCACCTGACAAATCAAAACATACCTCCAGTACTTATCATAGAATTAGATCTCTGATCACATTTATTTTTACCAAGTCTTTTCAAAACAATCAGCCTGCAATTGAAAAACAACTAGGAGGAAGAAATGTACCAGTTCCACTGGCAAATTTGAAACTAAAGCATTCTTTGCCTTTTTAAAATTTCAACCCTTCTTCTTCTCAGGGGTTAACAAAGAGGAACACGTTTCAAGTGTAATTACTGTCTCTCATAGCTTGAGAACATCTTGATTCAATTAATATTTTGATAGCGAATTGATAAACATGGGTCTGCCAGCAGTGCAAATATTTCGTAAGTAACAGATTACAGATTTGCTAAAACAAACATCACCTGTTCTGTAAATATTTCCTGCCAATCTCCTCAGCTGGTAAGTGAAGACCAAGAATGAAGCATTAAAGGGCCTCTAATTGGTTAGTATAGGATGCTTTTTATTTACAAAAAGGTAATTACATGCAAATATCTTTTAATTCATCTCTGAGAAGTGATTTTCTTGAAACATGTACTTGTGGTGAAATGAAACTGAATATTCTTAATACCATGTAAAAAAACAGTGTAGAAATATAAAGTGGACTACAGTTAACACAGCTCTTCAGTATATAAATAGCCATATTCTGTAAGCTTTGAAGTAGCACTTTTACAGAGCTCTTGATACACACAAAGAACATCCACCAAAGTATCAATTGTTGAAGAGGTAGTAAGTAATTTCATAAGTACTAAAAGCACTGTGTATCTTGAGAGCGCTATATAAATAAATGATGATGATGAAGTACTGTCAACTACCATTGATCATGGTAACACTGTACTTACCGTATCAATAGAGATTCCTGTTCCCCCAGCCTCTCCAATTCAGTCTCGCCTTGTATTTGGTTGGAGGGGTCAGCACCTCTCCCAATTAGTACAATAAGGTTTAGCCAAACACTTAGACAGGTGTAGCTGGGAAATCCCCTGCAATTTTATTAGTCAAGTGATGTAACGTTTTGGGGGCGTACCCCTTCATACCCCCTGATGAAGGGGTACGCCCCCGAAACGTTACATCATTTGACTAATAAAATTGCAGGGGATTTCTCCACTACACCTGCCTAAGGGGCCGATTCACTAAGCTCGAGTGAAGGATTCGAATGAAAAAAATTCGAATTTCGAAGTATTTTTTGGGTACTTCGACCATCGAATTGGTTAAATTAGTTCGAATTTGAACGAAATCGAACGATTCGAAGTAAAAATCGTTCGACTATTCGACCATTCGATAGTCGAAGTACTTTCCCTTTAAAAAAAACTTCGACCCCCTACTTCGGCAGATAAAACCTACCGAAGTCAATGTTAGCCTATGGGGAAGGTCCCCATAGGCTTGCTAAACTTTTTTTGATCGAAGGATTTTCCTTCGATCGTTGGATTAAAATCCTTCGAATCGTTCGATCGAACGAAAAATCCTTCGATCGATCGAACGAACGTTTAGCGCTAAATCCTTCGACTTCGATATTCGAAGTCGAAGGATTTCAATTCGAGGGTCGAATTTCGAAGTATTTTTTACTTCGAAATTCGACCCTTAGTGAATCGGCCCCTAAGTGTTTGGCTAAACCGTATAACACTGTACTTACCACCACAAACCCCAATTAACCTTGGCACAATTCAGTTGTGGCTATGGCCTAAGCCTCTATGAACCCTAGGTTCAGTCTTCAGAGTCCCCAGGCATCCAAGGCTGAATGGGTGCATAGGCACTCACTAACATTTTTTGTATAGCCGACGCACACTCAGTTTTGGGTTTGTCATAATGCAGTTGCCCTTACATCATAAGGATGGGGCACAGTTTTAAATAGCCTTGAATGTCAGATTCAATATTTATATTTTATCTGGAAGCCAGTGTAGGGATTGATAGAGTGACATGGAAGAGAGGAAGATCAATTGCTTATGTGTATTAGCCTGGCACCTGGCTCTATTATGAATTGGTGTGGTGGCTGTCTTTTGGGGGTAGGACAAATTGGGAGTTGTATTAGTTTATACATAATACATAATGAGAGAGTGAATTAGAATTTTGATTGCAATTTGGAGGTCATTTATAAAGTTTGTGCAGCATTTATTTATTCCTATATAATTTTTTTGCACAATGGTTTCCCCTAAAAACAAAAATGATGCACTGCTGTTCATGTCTTTCTTTTTTTGAAAATCTCAGTGAAATTCACATTGCGCACAATTATTCCCAAAGCTCGGGCACTATGCGTGTTCATTGCACTGAATATTGCATTGGCAGGAATTCCGTGCATATAAATTCATACTTTGCCAAACTGGTTGGCTTAGTAAGGTCTAAGGAAATCAGTTAAGAAACTATCCTTCACTGACAGCAAAGAAGGAACTAAACAACATTTTTATTGTGTAGAATTTGCTTTTGAAGTTCTGGACACTATCTTCAGCAGTGAATGATATAGCTGGTGGGGTGGAAAAAGGCAGAATAAAGAATTAAAAGTTAAGAACAATGCAAGTTTTTAAGAGGTTGAATTAATGATTGTAGTAAAGTAGTTTTGTTTAGTTGTGCAGGGGCTGGTACTTTAGGACAGCAGTGAACCTAAAAGTCTGATTCTACCCAGTATAAACCCCAGGGGTGCTCAACATTATGTAAACATCTTTGGAGAACTTTCATTTGAACAGCATGTCAGACATGGAAATGTTTGGAAGTGGTGACTGTGTTGTAATGAACAGAAATAGCTAAATTAGGACATGTTACTCCTTAAGATTGAGGAAAGTTAAAAGGAGAAAAGAAATGTGACATATAGATTTTTCCCATCCTACTATGTTTGGGTCTTGGAAGGTATGGAGCAGGTTGTAAATAAAATAGTTAGATTCTTTTTCAACCTTAGTCTCTACTTGTTACTCATATTTGTCACTAGTGATGCTTTGCCTTCTGATCTGATCTTGTTTGCATAGCAGCTGCTGTGTGCTTTCCAGTTTGATCTTGTAGATATTGTTTGATTCATCATGTTACTTTTTCATTTTTCCCCTGCAGCTTTACCAAATCCCAGTATTGACCTTCCCAACATGTGTGTTTAACATCTTATTCTTTTATGTAAAGGTGAGCAAATGGAGAAGCATTTAGTTATAGATAAAGCATTTGGCTCAGACTGCTTACCTTGATCCTACCATTTCACAACATTTAGCTTTAGAGATCATCATCACATCTTTATTCCATTGAAATATATTGTGTGACATATACAATGTGAGTCCTATGCACCCTGTAATGTTAAAACTAAGTTTACTACATCTATAATTAAAATATTTGTTTTAAGTAAAGCGAGAAGAACATAAGCGGGAAGAAAGTGTTTCTAGCAATATATAGTTGTTAAAATATGCAAAAAATAAAATGATCATAATATCAGGAATGTGTTAGGAATATAATTATATATAGAAGTATGATGTTATACATGTACCTCCTGTTTGTGTCATTATGTAATCTGTATACTTCTGGTATATACCCCTCTATTGTACAGCATGAATGCACACTGTAAATGCTTAAAATAGTAATAAAGATTTGATACTTGTTTTCCTGTTTCCTATGACCAAGGAAGAATATATTGCATAACGAAATATATCACTTATACCTCACCTATGACCTATGATATGTTTGTCAATGAGTATGAAACAATATTTTCATCAGCCTGATATATTACACTTAGTAAAGTGATTGACACTTGCTTAATCTATACAATTTAAGTAATTGGCAGCAAATTACTACTACAATAAATAGATCCAAACAATTAAAATCACATTTCTAGCCAGACAAGATAATGAGAGCATATTCTTAATAAAAGTTAAAAATAGTTCCATGCTCCTTTATATCATCAGGCCCATGTGAAAAATATAAAAGCATTATATATCAAAGATAGTTTCACTGCCAGTTTTGTTCTAAGAAAGCCTTGTCAATCATAGGAAACTTCAAATAAATGTAAGAGCATTTTACATTTAGATTTAGAGCCCTATTCATCCGTCTGCAGATATCAACCGTACATGGATATGATCAGATCACATGAAAATGCAGCTGAATTCAAAAGAGATGGAAGCAGATTTCCATCATTTGGACAGGCTTCTTTAAAATAATCATATGTTGACCATGATATTAACTGTAAAATATCATCTTGATCATTGGTTTGCATACTTTTTTCTTAGAGTCGTGTATATAAACCGGCACACCCTTAGGACCTTTCTCAAGGATGAAAAAGGTACTAATGAGTACTGAAAAATTGGACTTCTATACAAACTATCAAAAATAAAAGGGCAAATATATATATATTGCTTCGATGTTGGGGGTAACTTTTTTTTTTCCAAATTATATCGCTAAACAAAGGTCTAAATCCTAGTATGGAAACGTTTTTTTACATTTGCATATGGAATATAGAGGTGTGCCCAATACTACTGCATTCATTAACTGCAACATGAGTGCTTACCTCTTGAAAAGCAGTGGTATACTAAACTGATACTCTGCGCTAACCCTTATAAATATTAATTTCCTTTAAGACATTTTGTGCTGCAAACATGAGTCCATTATTAAATCCCCTCAAGTTTGTCATAACAGGGACTGATGGTTCATCTAGTGCAGTGTTGATCTATGTAAAAGAGATTTATATTTATTTATTTGATGCATTTGCTACAGAAACATTGTCCTCATAAAATAACATATGCATGGGGTTCTGGATAATGATACTTATTAGAAGTTATTATATGTAGTTTCTCAGGAGGCTCCTTCCCTCTACATTCTGATAATTGTAAAATGAATGCTGTTTGTACCACTCACTTCTTGTTTCCTGATATCTAGTGTGTTCAAAGTGCCATCGAATATAAGATGGAAAGACCTTATCAGTCTCAGTATTAAAAGCGGCTGTATTGCTCCCATTCATACAAATCCATTTGGCATAATAAAAAGTAGCTTATTAGAACAATGACAGGGGAAAATGATTGGCAGCAGTTAGACTGTCGCACTGTTTCTCCCATAACAACCTAAGTAGCTGGATTTAAACAGAACTCGGGCTGCTTCATCAGCAAAGGCCAGAAAAATAAATACTTCTAGAGGCAAGGATTTGTGTTTAGCTTATTTTTGTTATTGGCTCAAGCTTCGAGCATACATTTAACTTTTTGTAATGTCATGGCTGTCATCAGTAACTTAACAAGTTTCTGCTTGGGCCACACTCTAAGCAGCAGCGGTAGTTGCTTTGTGTAGATTAGCAAATATTAACATTTTATGCTTATATATAATCCTTTTAATTGGGTTTTCAAAAGAATGATGAGGACATTATTGCGCTCATGCTCTTATCTCAATGATAGTGTGTGGGGCTAAATATGTGTTCTCTAATATAGTATAAAAGATATGCATTCATTGTGAAATACTGCACTTTTTTAAACAAAAATGTTACTTTAGCCAAGAGAGAACAACGCATTCATTAGGCATGTTATATAAAGTTAAATGTCCGATATTTCACATATCCATCACACAGCCTGTAGGTGTGTTATGATTAATAGCTGACGATTAATTAACCGGCCGAATTGTTGTTTTAGCCTATGGGGGATATCCTAGAACCTATTTGGAGTTATTTGGTGGACTTTGGAAAATTAAAGTTTTTTGGGGCAAATCCTCGATTCGAACACTAAAGGGTGCAAAATCACATCCTTTCACCCTCATTCAATAAGCACTTGTGTCCTGGAGTTTACTGTGATCTTGGGTCACATGGCAGCGCTGGGAGACATGAACCTGAGTGTATGACTTTCAAATAGAGGAGCTTTCACATATTTTGTTGCACTATTTTTTCTGATATTTTTCCTGAATTGCTCGATTTTCTCCGTTTTTTTTCCCAAAAAGTATGAATTTCTTGTATTTTTGCCAGGTAAATTCAAAATAGTTGAATTTTCAGGCTCATACTAGCACAGACCACAGAAACTTCCAAATATGATAGGGACCTCTCCGATTGATTTATATGCAACCTCGGCAGGTCTGGGATGATGTATATTCGGATTTTTTGCATTATTGGGCTTTACTAAATCCCAACTTTTTTAGTGTTTTCCCACTAAAAATTCAAATTTTTTAGTAAAAAAAACCAACTAGATTTTTCAGAGTTTTTGGCATTTAAACTTTAATAAATAACCCCCTAAGAGTGTAAACATTCTGATTGGCTACTTGCTCTAATCCAGTGATAGTTCTAAGGTGCTAAATAGGAAACACAGAGGGAAATATGATTAACAACAGGTACACCAATAATGTGTCTTATAGAAGATTATAGCAGATGCAAGAAGATTCCAGCACAACCTTAATTTCTGCATATGTTATTATACTGCAGCTCTCAGAGTCCCATGACAGGCTGCAGCCCTTCATGATAACACAATTTAATGATCATGCTTTATATTAAAAATGTGTGCAATTTTGCTTTGTAAAATCTATATCGCAGCTATCAGATATAAAATACATGGGATGGTGGGGTTTTTTTTGTTACACTGTCTGCTTTTCTCCCTTCTATACTTTTTTTACTGCAGCCTTACACTACTAGTCCAGGAGCAGCTCTTTGTTATGCAACATACGAGGTACTACAGGTATGGGACCTGTTATCCAAAATGCTTGGGACCTGGGTTTTTCTGGATAAGGTATCTTTCCATAAATTGGATCGCCATAGATTAAGGGGGTAATTCTCGCCAACTCTCATTATTTTAAAAATAAAAATGTGACCTAATTCCCAACCAATTTACTAAAAGATCCAAAGAAAAATTGTACGTGCTGAAATAGTGCCGACAAAATCATGTGGCAATTGGAATTGTGCGACTTTTCATAATTGTCGCAGAAAACCTTACATTTTTCGGATTTTCAAACAAAAACCAGCGTCAAACAGCTCAAACCCCATGAAAATCATGAAGCCAAAAATATCTTCCATTGTAAAAGGGGCATCTGGCATTTATTTTTTACATGACTATGACAAGTTTTAGCTGGATTATTTTCATATTAGATTTTTAGCAGCGTTGGAGCATAATAAATCTTGAAAAATTTGAGGTTTGTTTCCCTCTAAAAATTTAGAAGCTTAATAAATAGGCCCCATTCAAAATTCATTTTTCAAACATTAAATAAACCCAATATGATTTTTTTGCCTCTAATTATATATTCGTTTATATTGAGTACAAGGTACTGTTTTATTAATACAGAAAAAGAACATTTCTAAATTCTGAATTACTTGTTTAAAATGGAGTCTGCCTTCCCTTAATTCAGAGTTTTCTGTTTAACAGGTTTCCATATAATAGATCCCATACCTGTATAGATTACCAAGATTCTTGAAAAAAAAAACATGTATAAATCCAGATGCTATCATTCTTCTATTTTTTTTTTTACAAATTGAGCAATCCATTTGTCCCAGTGCTCAGTTTATATTGGGTTGCAAAACTGTAGCTAATTCATTAATTATGTATAAAAACAAAACAACATTCATTTATTTGCATGCATAATCATATTGTAACCCACAAAGGAAGCAAACTTTTTGAAATTAAACATTATTGGGGAAACATAATCATA